>NC_056739.1:1134282254-1134327254 GCF_019279795.1 Protopterus annectens
AACAAATAAAATGTCACACAGAAGAGCCACATTTGCAAAAACAACAACATTTTCCAGGCAAAGTAGAATGTCGCCTCTGTAGTACAGTAAACCTCCTTTGAAAAAGACTCACAGGAAATAGTTGAACAGACCCTTAAGGGCATACATTTGTTATAGCAACATGGCTTCTAAATGTCTACTGCCCTTTTACTTTTTATAAATCTTAATTGATAAATATAAACCAATAAACTCAAACTTCACTGTTTGTACTCATGACAAGTTTCAGCTTTTTAATGGACTTGTCATTACAGATAACTAGTTGATTTGGTCATTCTCTGAAAACACTCAGCTTATAAAGAGCTTTATGGCCATAACAGTAGGAGCGACTTCAGAATTTCCAAAATAAGGACCAATTCAACAAGTATAAAAGGCAGACACAAAAGCCTGTTGGAAAAAAAGCAAGACTCATGCAAACCGGGGTCTACATTCTAAGATTCCAAAGCAACTACCCCACACATAAACAAGGTACTTAAAGATATGAAGTAAAAAGTTGTTCTTTAAAAGAGAGTAAAATTCAAGAACCTTGCACTTCCATTCAGGCAGGGTTAAAGCTGAAAGGCAAGCAAGGTGCTCTTCTACAGGCAGAACACATTCTAGCAGTTGCTTCCTTTACACAGGAAGGGATAAATCCATCTGGCTTTTCCTCAAAGGGTTAAGCCCCTTCCTTCCTGCAGATACACTCCCAGTTGGTTTCCTGTTTCCTTCTGATCTATGTAGCTCCAACCTGTGTCCTCCCCAGACTCTCCTTAGACAAAGAAGTCACAAACTTTGGGCACTGGGCATATTGTACTTTATATACCTCTATTTGCTGTTCTCTTTCATTATCTTTCTTCTCCTTGCCTGTTTCTGTGACCGTTCGCCACTATGTTATTTGAGAAAGCAAATTCAAAAATACTACATATATCTGTGTGTGTGTGTGTGTGTGTGTGTGTGTGTGTGTGTGTGTGTGTGTGTGTGTGTGTGCGCGCGCGTGTGTGTGTGTGTGTGTGTGTGTGTGTGTGTGTGTGTGTGTGTGCAGATATATCTAATGAAGCTCTGACAAGCACTCATCTTTTGTTTTGACTAATAAACCATAGTTTAAACAAGCAATACTAGCTTGAATTGTGTTTTCTTATTTTTAAGAACATAATGCGATCTATGACATATAGCTTATATAAGACATTTTGACAATACAGAAAGGGCATTTTTTTAAGATAAGGTGTAGGGTTAGGGCTAGATGCAGAGGTAGGCAGTTAGGGTTAGCGCACATTAATAAGGTACATATGGGGACTTCACGCAACATAAACTAAATAAAGATGTGCCAACTGGAAAGAGCTCAGTGCTTGTTTTTCACTGCTCAGAATATATGGGAGGAGTACTTCCCAGATGGGTGTGTTTAAGTAGACATGCACATAGCGGCATTAACATATGTCACATACATCTTCTATTTCCTCACCCCTTGTTATATGTTTCTCATTGCCCTGCTGTTCACAGGTTCATAGGTATATGTTAGGCTAATGACCACAAGGGCCTTTATAAGCCTAGCTATGTAATCCAACCCAGTTGTATCCCTATGTATCGCGGGCATTTATTAGTGTTGGGATGTTAGAAAGTTTCTAGAGGTTATGCGAGGAGGTATGTTAGTTTGGGCATTGCTGTCTGCCTCTGTCTATCAGAAAGACAGGTGCCAGAACTGAGGTGAATTTCCAATTTCCCATCCATTGTTCAAGGTTACAATTAAATAGGGTCAGGGATGGATTCTGCTTCATATGGCTGGGTACTCTGTTCTAGAGCATGGGGATCCTCTGATACATACATCTGTCTCACCAACATATCTTATTTATGTTACAAGTAAATTTTAAGTAATTGAATCTAGTGATTCTGATACTGTTCATTTTGCAGACGGTCCGTCAGAGCTGGGTCTGAGGATATCTTGTATGAAAGGCATAGATTGCATCTCAGTAACCTGTAGGAGATGGAGTACAGAGAGAGGGGTTTAAGGTAATCCATAAAAGAACCTTTGTGGGTGATCCAACTGTTGCATATGTCTGGTCAGATACAATGCTGAAGGCAGCATTATACTCGATGATATGTATGATAAGGGCTGAATAAAGTGGCACTATGACTACTTTGGACCTGGATGCCATGCCCTTATTTATAAGATTTTCTTACTACCCTGGCCACATGTTGGTCAAAGGCCAGATTATTGTCTGCATATGATCCCAAATCCCTGACTATCAGGTCAACTCTTAGGCATGTCTTATCAATGGAGTATTTAACCTGGGTGGCATTTTGCCCAAAAGGCACTATAACGCATTTCTTGGCATTGAGTTTTAATCCATGAATTTGACACCAGTCATTTGTCTGTGTTAGAGCCTCTTATAAGATGTTTGCATCATGGTGGAATTTATGATAGCTCCCAGTTTGTAGTCATCTGTGAACTTGGTCAGCCAAAGGCTATTGACATGAGCCTTTACTTCCAAGAAGTAGATGCCAAATTGGAGAAGCCTCAGCACAGAGCTGTGAGGTACCCCTCTGGTGACTAGTCTGTTAGTGGAGGTGATATTACCAATCCTGACTTCCTGGGTCCTGTCTTTGAGACAGCTTGCAATCCAGTGAGTTATGTAGGGGTTTATGCCCAGTTTGGTGAGTTTGTCAACTGTACCTGAGTGGGGTATTGTATCAAATACTTTTGCCAGGTCCAGGTATGTGGTATGCACTATTTTTCCCTCATCCATTGCCTGAGTTACCTTCTCAAAGAAGTCCACCAGGTTTAGTAGGCATGACCTTCCCTTGACCAAGCCAAACTGGGTAGGGTCCAGTGTCTGAAGGTGGCCTATGTCTTTGTTGATCATTTCCATGATAATTTGTTCTATGGATTTGCATGTTAGACTAGTCAGAGTAATAGGTCTGTGGTTTCCATGGTTGGTTGATGGTCCACTTTTGTTAAGCGGGATAACTGTTGCAGTCCTTCATTGTCATGATACAAAGTCTGTTAAGAGTATGTAGTTGAAAAGTGACTCAAGTGGCCCTGATAGGTCATGTTTCAAGCTTTTTAGGAGGCATCCCGGGTTGCTGTCTAGGCCAATTGAGGCTGTGTATTTTGGGCCTCAGCAAGCGTCACCAGGATCTGCTCTCTCTTAATTGTTGGGGGGGGGGTATGCTAGTTGGTACTTCATAGGGAAGGCGGGGGAGTGGAGGTTGAAGTTTAAGCTGAGTTTGTCACCCAACAAATAAATTCATTATGTCGCTTTGCTCAGTGAAGGTGACAGCATTGACCACGAGTTTGGCACACTGATGTGTGCTGCCTTTGAGTTTGTGAACCTAGCTGTATTAGGCCTTGTGGTTGTCTTTAGCCTGTAGGCTATCTTGACCTTGTAAATAGCCTTGTTGGACTTAATTAGTCCTCTTCATTTCCCATTAAGTTTAATTAGAGAGCTCCTATCATTATGAGAGTTGATCCTCCTGATTTTAGCCATGATTTTTTTCATGTTGTTATATACCCTATTAAGGTCGGGATTTTGCCTGTATGGTTTGTTTTTAGAGGTTGTTTTGGTCTTACTTCTAGTAAGTACAGCAGCCTCTATACAGCCATTTAAATAGGTGTACAGGGTCTCTGTGAACAATTCCACATAGGTTATTGTGAACTCAGGGTTGGGAGGGTCATTGAATGTTCATAGGTGCATAGGTTCATACTAGGCTATCTGCCCTAGGGCATTTATAAACCTAGCCAGAGTGTGTTTGGCTTTCGCCATCCATTTTAAATTAATTTTGCTATGCCCTTTTTCGAGGTTAGTATACTGTGCCTCTGTCTAACAGTGACACAGAAGTGATACCCGGGGTAAACCTACAATCTCCCATCCACTCATCAAGATTCCTCTTGAAGAGAGTCAATGAGGGACTCTGCCTAACCTGGACTGGGATTTTATTCCAGAGTGAAGGGAGCCTCTGGGTTATGAATCTGTCCCTCCAACATGTCCTATTTATTTCAGTGCTGAGGTTCAAGTCTCTCGAGCGCATAGCTCAATGGGATTTGGATTTTCTGAGGTGCAGCATGTCCATTAATTCCGGGTTGGACATGGCTTTATACGTCAGGCACAGATCGCCTCTGAACAGGCAGTATGCCACTGAGTAGAGCTGGAGTTTCTTTAACCGGGCAGCATATGGAATCTGTTTGAGCCCTATAATCCTCTTGGTGAGGTACTTTTGGGGTCTTTCCAGTTGCTGCAGGTGTCTGGTAAGGTACATCCCAAAAGGGGCATTGTACTCAATTATGGGCCTGATAAAGGATTAGTAAAGGGGCACGATGACCTCCCCTGATCTTGATGTGAATCCCTTCATGATTAAGTGGGCTATATAAAATGTTTTTCTAACCACTTTGGCTACGTGGTTGTCAAATGAGAGATTGCTATCAACTTGGGTCCCCAGGTCCCTAATTACTTTTTCTGTACTTAATGGATTACCACCTATGTGGTAATTTGTGGGCACTTTGTTTTTGCCAAAGGGGATGACTATACACTTTTTGGTGTTTAGCTTGAGGCCATGGCTCTGGCACCAGTTGTCTGTTTCTATGAGGCCCTTTTGGAGGATGCTTTTGTCAGCTGGAGAGTCGATTATGGCGCCCAGTTTGCAGTCATCTGCGAACTTAGTCAGCCACAGTCCTTCCGTGTTGGCCTGTACCTCCGAGAAATATATACCGAACAAGAGAGGTCCCAGGACTGAGCCTTGGGGGACGCCACTTGTAACTGGTTTGGAGTCTAACATGGCTCCAGCAATTCTAACCATGTGGGTTCTGTCCTTGAGCCAGTTTGCAACCCATCTAGTGACATAGGGGTTTATATTTAAGCTGGTGAGCTTATCTATAATGCCCGAGTGGGGTATTGTATTGAAGGCTTTTGCAAGGTCCAGGTAGGCTGTGTGGACCACCTTCCCCTTGTCAATGGCCTTGGTGACTGTTTCAAAGAAATCAACCAGGTTTAAAAGGCAGGATCTGCCCTTAACAAAGCTGAACTGGGTAGGATCCAGTGTCTGTAGGTCCCCAATATCTTTATTTATGAGGTCCATGAAGATCCTTTCCATAGCTTTGCAGACCAAGCTAGTCAGGCTTATGGGGCGATAGTTTCCAGGATCCATTGAGGCACCACCTTTGTGGAGAGGGACCACTGTTGCTGTACACCACTCTTTGTGTACATATCCTGTAGTAAGGCTGAGATTGAACAGTAGTTTTATGTTTGGGTTTAGCTCTTCTTGGAGTTCATGTAGAACGCAGCCCGGGACACCATCTGGTCCCATTGATGCTGTGTTTTTTGCTTTGGAGAGAGCAGCTCTTACCTGAGCATCTGAGATGTCAGAGGGGCAGCACTCTGCTGGGATAAATATTTGCCCTTTTGGTGGGGGGGGGAGAGAAGTTTGTGCTGATCCTGTCAGCTAGGATGTTGGCAATGTCTGTGGGTTCGGTATATTTTTTCTCATTTTGGACTAATTCTGAGCATATCTGGGAATTCCCACCCAGGTTCCTAACATAACTAAAGAAAGCCTTGTGATTATCCTTAGTGTCCTGTGCAATTTTTCTCTCGAGGCTGGCCTTAGACAATTTTATGAGTGCCCGTAGTTTTTTGCTAATACTGATCAGAGATGCCTTCCCTTTTTGGGATTTTGCTCTATCATGTATCCTCCTTCTGTTGTATAGTTTGTTTATGGCTGGGGTCCACCAGACAGGATGTCTGCCTTTGGAGGATTGGGTCTTGGTTTTATTTGGGATTGCATGATCCATGCATTCCTGAAGGTGTTCATAGAATGCGTTTATAAAGGATTCTGTGGTCTGGGCCATATTTTTCACAAGCCCGGGGGCTTTGAAGGATTCCACCTCGGTTTTGAGGAGTGTGAAATTTTCTTTAGAGAAGTTTTTCACTGTGGTTTTCAGGGCAGGGGGTGGAGTCGGGATGTGAATATCCAGTGAGATTAGTTTATGGTCTGATCTTACCAGTGAGCGATACACTTCTGGTCTGGAGCATAGAGTCCCCATGTTGGTGATGATCAGGTCCAGTATGTTTTCCCCTCTTGTGGGAGTGGTAACAAGTTGTTCCATAGCATTTGAGTTTATAAATTCTAGGAACCTTTGGGCTAGGGTGTTGGAGCTAGAGTAATGCTCCCAGTCTATGTTTGGGTAGTTGAAGTCGCCCAATATAATGGTGTTTGGAGAGACCTTCATATTTTCCAGTGTTCTCAGGAAGGCCGAGTGGGTTTCCTGGGTTTGGGAGGGTGGTCTGTAGCAGGCTATAAACTGGAAGGCAGTTTTATCCACTGTTAGTTGCACATGTATAGTCTCTGATGCTTCGTGCTCTGCCACCAACCTGGAGGTATGGGTATCTTTGACGAATATTGATATTCCCCCTCCTTTTGTAGTACGGTCCAAGTTTTGGGGCCGAAAAGCATGGTATGAGGTATAACCTGGTAGTGCTGGGGTGCTCTCAGAAGCCTTGAACCAGGTTTCTGTTACTGCACAGATATCGATGTTCTCCATGCTAAGGAGAGTTTTGAGTGCGTGCATCTTGAGGTTTAGACTTCTGGCATTGAGTAGCATTACTCTTAGTTTCTTATCCCTTGTTATACCTATGGAGGTGGGTTTATCTTTTGAGCCTTGTCTAAAAAAGGCACTATGGGGGTAGCAAGAGCCTTTGCCAATATCCGAAAGCCCAGGGGTGACAGGTGCAAGCCATCCCTAGCAAAGCATCGTGGCTTGTTGAGCATGTCATCCCAGGCTGACAGGCATTGGATCCCCTTTGAATGACACCAATACTTAAGCCAATTGTTGAAATTCATCATCTTGTCTTCATATTGTGGCATCATTCTTGGTGAGGGTAAGATGCTACTCAAGGTCAGGGTCATACCGGCCTGGGCTACATGCTCAGAGAGCTCCTCTATGTCTCTTTTCATGTAGTCCAGGGAGGTACGACTTAGGTCATTCACACCAGCATGGACAATGACTGAGTCATATTTGTACTTGCCTTGGAGTGACCTGAGTGCTTGTGTTATGTGGCGGATCCTAGCGCCAGACAGGCAGCTCACCATGACCTTCTCCTTGTTCAGTCTGGTGAGCGGGACGTCAGTGTGCCTGACGATAGAGACATCTATTACAAGTGTATCAGGTGTGTTGTTTAGCCTTAAGGGCTGTGACTGTTCGGCACACTGGCTTTGTGAGCTATGTGTTGCAAGAGTTTTGTTTTGGGGTAGCGGTTGCTTGGGTGTCTGCTTTGGAGGTCTCTGCTGCTTAGGCAGATTTTTATTTAATGCCTCCGAGTATGTTTTTGTGTGTTTATGTGTTTGGTTTGCTGTTGTGGTAGGTCTATGTGAGACTGGAATTGTAGTGAGTGTGGTTTCCTTCTCCTCCTGACTGGTTTCACCAACACTGAGTTGAGAGAGCTTAGCCTCCAGTATGGCTATATGGTTGCATCTCTCACATGTGTTGGAATTTGTTGGGAGGTGTAGAGGGTTGTCTGTGTACATGAGGCAGTTGTAACATTGCCACAAGATTCCCAGATTCACCAGCTGGACCGGAGAGGAGATTGACAACTGACCTTTGGACATGCTAGAATAGTATTGGGAATTCCTTTATAATTGAAATAAAAGGGCCAATGGGGAACAAGGTACTCAAGGGGAGTTTGTGAGGGTGTAGTGCTTTTAATATTTTAGTGCTGACTTATATAATTGCTTTAGTGAGCAAGTGCCAGGTAACTTAAATGCAATGTGTTTCAGGTAACTTAAATGCAAAAATGACAAACAGTAACTTTCTTTGAAGTGAAACAAGGAAATAAGTACAGTAAGCAATGCAGATATCACTAGGGATCTACAGAAGTGCTGAAAAGCCGCGTTTTAGGTGGAATTAGCATTTCAGGGAAATAACAAGCAAACAAACAAGCAGCATACAAATAAAGCTAGATTCAGCAGGCCTGGATCTAGTCTATGCTACAGCAAACAAGGTGTACCAATTTCAGTAAGAAGCAGTTCACATATGCAGGCACTATAAGCCTTTAACCAGAAATTCCCAGCTCAGAAGGGCAGAGTCCAGCCTTTCCTCCCACAAGATTGCAGACCATGAACCCTTTTAATGTAAAATAACTGGCCTGAAGCCCAAGTGCTTAAACCAGAATTAATACACTTTTAGAATAACAGACACTGAGCCCTCAATCAGCAGTTCCTGTTGACATACTATCACTTAATAGGATGAAGTTTACTTTGGAATAGTCCCTAACTTGTAGAGAGTTTACTGAGATTACTGAGTTGATTTTTATTTCAAAGGAAACAGCTTCGTGGTCCAACCCCAGCAGTGAGGATGACACATGGGGGGTGGGGGTACAGCACACTCCCATATAGGTGAGTACCAGGTCCAGTATGCTTGAACATCTGGTGGGTGTGCACACTACCAGGTTAAGAATATTTGTGTTAATAAAATTCAGGAGTCTTTCTTGTGAGTATGAGGCAGTGTATGTTTCCCAGTCTACAGAGGGCTAGTTTAAGTCTCCTATGAATAGGGTATTTGGTTTAATGAGTGTCTCTAGTAGGTCTGGGTACAAGCCAAGGGACTCTAGGGACATAAAGGGTGATCTATAGCTTTCTAGGATATGCCATGGGACTTTGTCTATGGTGATTTGCACATGGATAAATTCCAGGGCATCATCCTGTTTAACTAGAGTAGAGTTATGCATGTTGCCAATACAGATTGAGACCCTTCTACCTTTTGCCCTGTCTGTGCAGCTGATGCTCTAAATGTGTAGAAGGCACTGAAGCCTTGTACAAGTGGAGTACTTTCTGCGGATTTAATTCATGTCTCGGTAACTGCACAGATGTTTACATTCTGCAGAGTGAGGGCAACTTGCAGGGTGTGGAGTTTCTTGTTTAGGCTACTAGCACTGACTAGTTACACCTTTAGGTTTTTTTGGGTTGTATTTGCTTTTTCAGTAGATTTGTCAATTTAGCATTGACTTAAAAAGGCTCTAAGGGAGTGGATAAAGGTTTAGCCAATATTTGGAAGTCTAGGGGATGCAGGTGAAGACCATCCCCTTGCAAAGCAACATGGTTAGATAAACCATGTCCTCCCATGCTGACAAATATTGCCCCCCCCCCCCCCCAGAAAGACACCAGAAACTAATCTAATTATTGAAGTCAGTCTTCTTTTGTTCTTACTGTGGCATCATCTGTGGTGAAGGTTGAATGCTGCTCAATGCAAGGCACACATTCAGAAAGATGAACAATATTTCTCTTCATATAATCAAGAGAAGTATATCTCACGTCATCAATGCCCACATGTAGTGTATCGACTTGAGTGTGTACGTGAATTGGTGGATCCTGGCTGCAAATAGGCAACTAATTGTTACATTCTCCTTGTTCAGTCTGGTGAGTGGGGCATCTGTGTTATGTACAATGGAGTCCCCTGTGGCAATAGTCCTGGATAATGTGTTTGCTTGCCTTATGAGCTTTGCTCTTTGGGCTCCATTGGGTGAAGACATACATGTGGTGTTTAATGCTGCTTTTCATGAGTGCTTTACAGATTGTTGAGGACTGCCATTGCAGTTTAAAGACTTACACTCTCTTTAAGGTTTAGGAAGATTACTTTTTAGTGCCTTAGCATAAGTTGGTCTATGTGTGTGTTGGACACTGTGTGGTGGATGTCGTCTGTGTGTTTTTAACAACCTTGTTTGTGTGTGAGATTTTTGCCTCGAGTGAAATTTTGTATGTGCATCTCTGGTATACTGTGTTTGTTTCTTTAAGGAATAAATGATTGTCTGTGAACATGAGACAATTTCTACTTTATCTCCGGATGCCCATGTCTACTAAGCTGGCTATGGAGACATTTGTTAATTGCATATCCATGTTGTCCGGACCTACACTGGGTGATCTACTGTAGGTCATGGACTGAGTTATACAGAGATCTCCTTGGGTGATCTCCCTTAGAGTGTGGCAAGGGCTCCAAGCAGGTTAGACCTCTGAGAAAATGAGCAGGAGACAATTTGTAGTAAGAGAGGTTTATTCAAGGGCAATATTAGTTTGCTGGCATGCACTGTCTTAAAGTCTGGGAAGTTATGCAGCCATCCAATCACCAGGTGATACTGTACACGTATAATGCACTAGTTACCAGCCATTATCAGAAGCTGACAGTTTTGGTCATGTCAGCCTGTTACTCCTCCCTCCCTTTCTCTTACCCTGCTAATTCTTTTTCTCTGAATGTATACCCTGTAAATGCTACACCATACATTTCTCTTAGGTTTAATGTTGTACTCCTCATGAATTCTAATTTCCAGATTTAATGCTGATCACCAAGTAGATCTTCCATTGAGTTCAGTAATTAATATGTCTGTAAAACAAATGTGTGTTTCCATGTGTGTGCATGACTGAGAGAGAAGAGAAAATGTGTGTGTGTGTGTGTGTGTGTGTGTGTGTGTGTGTGTGTGTGTGTGTGTGTGTGTGTGTGTGTGTGTGTGTGTGTGCACATGCGCTTGTATGATTAAAGTATTTCAAGGGAGGGTGGCCTAATGGTTAAGGTGTTTACCTAACAAACACAAGGAGCAGGGTTTGTCTCTCACAAGGGATAATTGGCTAGACTTACAATGGCTCACAAGGGCAGTTAGCTTAGTACTAACCTATGAACCTAGTAGTGTATAAATGTAATTTGTTTGGAAGGGTGGCCTAATGGTTAAGGTTTGCCTTACAAATACAAGGTGCAGGGTTTGAGTCTCACAAGGGATAATTGGCTATGCTTAAAATGGCTCGCAAGGGCAGTTAGCTTAGTACTAACCTATGAATCTGTATGATCCAAAATGGAAAATAAACCATTTCTGATCAATATGGAAATTAAGCTCAGCATATTGTTAACATTTCAAAGATCTTCTGCTAAATGCCAAATATCCACTTGTCAGCATGATAAAGTTAGGAAACAGACGTGATACTATGCCTGCTGAAAGTGATATAGATTCATTATTGTTTAAGCTATAATTCATTTGACAGGTCTGTTAACAGTTATTACAGTCAGAACACATGAGAGTAACAATTCCTTTATGGCATAAAACTGAAATATTCCAGGACAGTAATGAAAACCAAATGTGACAGACTTGCTAAATGTACTGGCATGTTTGTGAAGTAGGGTGCTCATCAAAAATTTGATATTGCATTTCATACTTTTTATAGAAACATAAACTTTCATGTAAGCTACTTTTAGCATTTTCAGCCTATTTTTTGCTGCTGGCTATGCAATCAACAGCTGAGATCCATTTTTACCCTTCAGCTGAATGAATTTCCTTCTGACTTAAGCACTCTTGAAGTTAGCCATTTTTATAATATTCTCTTACTTATTCAGAAAGGCTGTTTCATTCATCCTCACTTTCTGTATATTTTTTTCTTGTGTTTATTTCACAAGTCTTTCAGATATTTTCCATTTGTTTTAGTATTTTCAGAAAAATATCACCCCAAATAGGCTTCACTAATTCCCTTTAATTTGTTAATACTTTCTAGCATGCTGCTTCACCTCTCTTCCTCAATTTTGGACAGCAAGAGCTAAGCACATTTTTTTTCATTCATGCAGGTTCCTTTGCAGACTTGAACAAGTTCAGTTTCCCTCTTCTGGACTATGTATACATTTCTATTCATTCATTATAGATGTTCTTGTTAAGGCTGTAGATGTAGCCTAGATGTCGCTGCAATGAATAGGATCATAGGAGTTTACTAGGCTAATGGCCCAAAGACCCTTACAAGCTTAGCCAACTTTTTTCCCTCTTTTAATAGTGCTGATAGTAGACTTAACTTAACACCTACTGCTCCTGTCCCAAAGGGATGCAGGTAGAACCCCATAGATGAATTTGTGATTCCCCATCCAATTATCCAGACTGCGCTTGAAGAGAGTCAACGAAGGGCTCTGTTTTACTAGGACTGGAAGCTTATTCCAGAGTAGAGGGAGCCTCTAGGAGATGTACCTGTCTCTCCAGCAAGTCCTGTTAATATTGCTTCTCATGTTGAAGTCTCCAGAGCAGGTGCAGCGAAAGCCATTTGTATTGCTAGTGTGTAGCAATTCCATCAGGGCAGGGTCCATGGATGCCTTATAGGATAGGCAGAGGTCGCCGCTGAGTAGTCTGTAGGACACCGAGTATAGTGACAGGTATTTTAGTCTATTAGCATAGGATGGGTGTTGGACACCTTCAGTTTTCTTTGTAAGGTACCTGTGAGGTGTCTCCAATTGCCTGGTGAGGTACATACTAAAGGGTGCATTGTATTCTATAATTAGTCTAATAAGGGAGGAGTACAGGGGGGTTATAACCTCTTTTTTTCTGAAGACAATGCCCCTATTGATGAGATGGGCTATGTAAAAGGCTTTTCTAACCACTGTGGAAACATGCTGGTTGAAAGAGAGGTTTCTGTCAACCTATGTGCCCAGATCTCTTACCACCAATTGGGTGCTTAGGGTGTTGTTGTCAATGTGATACTTGTCAGGGATGTCTCCTTTTCTGAAGGAGATGATAATGCACTTTTTAGCATTTAACTTGAGCCCATGACTGTGGCACCAGTGTTTGGTTTGATTAAGACCTTCCTAAAGGGTTGCAGTGTCATTGTAGGATTCAATGATTGCACCCAGTTTGCAGTCATCTGCAAACTTTGTTAGCCATACACCTTTTGTTTGAGCCTGTACTTCTGAAAAGTAAACTCCAAACAATGGCGGCCCCAGCACTGAGCCCTGTGGTACTCCACTGGTTGCTGGTCTGGAGGTAGATTAGATGAAGAGTCCCCTATTTTAGCTGTGTGTGTTCTATTAGTGAGGCAGTTAGCAACTCACCTGACTATATACTGGTTTTCATTCAGTTGGATAAGTTTATCTATGATGCCTGAATGGAGAATGGTGTTGAAGGTCTTAGCCAGATCTAAATAGGCAGTATGCCTGGTTTTGCCTATCTTTCAGGGCTTTTGCGACTGTCTCAAAGAAGTCCACCAAGTTCAGTAGGCATGATGTCCCTTTGACAAAACCAAACTGGGATGGGTCAGGCATTTGGAGATCATCTATATTCTTGTCGATGAGGTCCATGATGATTCTTTCCATGGCCTTGCATATGATGCTGGTCCGACTTATTGGTCTGTAATTACCAGGGTCAGTACAGGGGCCCCCTTTGTGGAGGTGGATGACAGTGGCAGTTTTCCAATCCATGGGAACATAGCCTGTGTTTAGACTGTGGTTGAAGAGTATACTAAGAGGTTCCACTAGCTCTTGCTTTAAGCTATTTAGGATACAGCCAGGAATGTTGTCTGTTCCCATAGAGGCCATGTTTTTTAGGTTTGGATAGGGCATTTAGGAGCTGTTCCTTAGAGATTTCTGTGATAGGGCATGTAGGATCAATGTCCTGTGGTATGCTGGGCCATGACAGGGGGGAGAAGTTTCACATCTGCCAGCAGGTTGGAAATATAACCAGTGTCAGTGTACATTTTGCTATTTACTACAAGTTCGGCACAAATCAGGGTTTTGCCTGTGAGGTCGCACATGTAGCCAAAGAATGCCTTGTGGTTTCCCTTGGTTAGGGTAGCCAATTTAGATTTGTAGTTAGCTTTGGATTTTCTCACTAGATGTCTTATTTTTTATTTAGTCCAATAAGGGGTCTTTAGAGTTAGGGGACCACCTTCCACTTCTTTTGTACAGCAGTTTTTTTCTCCTGTTATATAGCCTGATTATGGCAGATGTCCACCAAAAAGGCTTGATTCTACATGAAGATCTTAATTTTATCCTATTGGGTACATCTGAGTCGATGTAGTGTGGTTATAGAAGGTGCTGGTATAAACCTTGGCATAGGTATCCTTGCTTTCAGTAGTGGTAGGGTCTATGGAACTAGTAATATCGTCTTATAAGAGATTATAGTTTGCTTTGGAGAAGTTTTTTAATTTAGTTTCAGTTGGAGGAGGGACAGACACACAGTTACTTCGAGAGCGACTGACTTGTGGTCAGATCTCACTAGAGATGACTGTACAATTGGGGTGGTGCAATGGATATTCATGTTTGTAAGCACCAGATCCAGGATGCTTGGACCCCTAGTAAGGGTGTCCACTAGCTGCTCCAGGGCATTGGGGTTAACAAAGTTCAAGAATCTCTGGGCAAGCATGCTGTTGCTGGTGTAGTTAGACTAATTTATTGATGGGTAATCTGAAGTCTCCCAAAATCAGGATGTTTGATGGTATACTGAGGGACTCCAGGAGATTAAGGTAGATACTGATTGGGGTGGTGCAATGGATATTCATGTTTGTAAGCACCAGATCCAGGATGCTTGGACCCCTAGTAAGGGTGTCTACTAGCTGCTCCAGGGCATTGGTGTTAACAAAGTTCAAGAATCTCTGGGCAAGTACGCTGTTGCTGGTGTAGTTAGACTAATCTATTGATGGGTAATCTGAAGTCTCCCAAAATCAGGATGTTTGATGGTATACTGAGGGACTTCAGGAGATTAAAATAGATACTATGAGTGTCCTGGTTCAAGGAGGAGGCCCTATAACTGGCAATAATCTGAAAAAGGTATTACCTGCAGACAGTTGTATGAGGAGAAGTTTGATGGACTTGTTTAGATGCACCAATCTGGAGAAGTATTTGTCTTTAATAAAAATAGATACTCCCCCTCCGTTGGATTTCCCACTCTCATCTGATGGTCTGAGTGAGTGGAAGGTGTTGTAACCCAATATAGCCAGGGTGCTCCCTGCAGCTTTGAACCAGGTTGCTGTGACAGCACAGAATTCAGCATCCTCCAAGGTGAGGGCAGTTTCCAATGAGGACAGCTTTAGGTTAAGACTTCTAGCATTGAGCAGCATGACCCTGATATTAGTTTTTGAGGAAGATTCTGTGTTGGAATTTTTTTCCTTGTGACATTGCCTAAATAAAGCAGTAGGGGGAGGCAAGAGCCTTAGCCAGAAACTGAAATCCTAGAGCTGACAAGTGAAGACCATCTCTGGCAAAGCATTGACATCTATCAACCATGTGATCCCAGGCTGACAGGAACTGGATCCCCTTAGAATGACACCAGAAATTAAGCCAATTGTTGAAGTCAATCATCTTTTGCTTGTATTGCAGCATCATCCTGGGTGAGGTAGTATGCTGCTTAAGCCTAAGGACATACCTGCCTGGAACACATAATCCGAGAGCTCAGTCATGTCACTTTTCATGTGGTCCAGAGAGATACATCTCAAGTCATTCACACCAACATGTACTATGACAGAGTCATAATCGTACTTGCTGCTGACAGACTTGAGTGCATGTGTGATATTTTGGATCCTGGCACCAGACAGACAGCTAACCGTGACTTTCTCCTTATCCAGCCTAGTGAGTGGCACATCAGCATGTCACACGATAAAGTCACCTATGAATAGTACATTTGGTTTTGTAACCACACGAACACCACAGTTCCCAAAGCACTATATGCCCAGCACAAAAGGCAAAAATCGACACGTCAGGTGAAATCTCCAAATTTTATTCCACAAAGGTTTAGCGCTTTCATCAACACAGTGACTTCTTCAGAACACAAATAATGACTCACCTTACACATTTATAGAATTAATGCATCACATGGCTTTTCCCATTCAGTCACCTGACCTACTTATTTAGTTAATTTAATTAATAACTATGCATTACAAGTGCTAAAACCCGCTGACGCGGTCATAATTCCCCTTGTGTGTACGTTTTTAAAAAAACATTTTATAAATAAACATTTGTAAAAAACAATTTAAAAAAACATTTTAAGGAGGAGGGTCTAATGAGGTTCCATGAAAGCATGCAATGTCTTGGGGTAACATCTAATGAGAAAAGTATCCTATTGTTAGAATTCATGGATATTGTGTTAGCACACAATTACATTTATTTTGAAGGAGAATACCACCAGCAGATTAAGGGAGTGGCTATGGGGGCAGCATGTGCCCCTATATACGCGAATCTGGTGGTGTTCGATTGGGAAAAAGAATTCGTCTTTAAATCTAAATGGTACAAGTACGTTACATGTTACTTAAGATTTTTGGATGACATATTTTTATTGTGGAATGGTAACAGCAATGAGTTAAATGAATTTTGTGCATATCTTAACACATGTAGTGAGAGTTTTAAATTTACATTCAACAAAGATAGAGTTACTATACCATATTTAGATGTTAGGGTAAGTATTATTGATGGAAAATTTAAATCTAATATATATAGAAAAAACACGTTTAGTAACTCATATCTGCATTTTTCAAGCAGCCACCCCATGGCACAAAAAAGAAACATAATAAAAGGGCAATGCATTAGGGTGGCTCGGATGACATCTCAAAAGGACGAACTAGTGAAGGAAATGAGTAAGGTGAAGGAATTTTTCATGGAGAGGGGATACCCTAATGACATGATAGTGGACGTGAGTGAATACGTTATTAAGGAATGGGGAAAAAAATATAAGCCATTATTAGGTAACAAACAAGGCACGGATACTGGTAGCAATGATTTGACAACAGGTGTGGACAAGGATAGTAGGGATTTTAAAAGGGCCTGCGTTATACAGTATTCCAACTACAGCAGAGATATTAAAGATATATTACGGAGTAACTGGAGAGTGTTGCACGCTGACAGTGAAGTATTGAGGGTAGTGGGAAATGAGCCCTGTTTTGTCCACAGGAATGGGTTCAACATGAAAAGTCTTTTGGAAAGGAAATATGAAAAGGAACCGAGCAAGGCAATTAAGGGAACAAGTAAATGTGGGACTTGTCAGCAATGTCAATACATTTATGAGGAACACACTGTTACATTGCAAAATTTCAATAAGGCTAAAATTAATCTATGCAAGGGGAACTGCAGGACTAAGAATATAGTGTATTTGGCCTTGTGTACAAATTGTTCAGGTTTTTACGTAGGCATGACAAATAGGTGCCTACGTAATAGAATCTATGACCACTACTACAGCATTAAGAAAAAAGATGAGAACAATGCACTGTGGAAGCACTTGAGAGACAATAACGAATGTTCAAAGTTTAAATTTGGCATTTTAGAACATGTTAAAGAATATGTGAGGGGGGGAGACATTAAAAAGAAAGTCAGTGACAGAGAGGTTAGGTGGCAAATTAGGCTTAATGCCTCAGTATTTCCGGGAATAAATGATCATGTATCAATAAAACCTATTTTGGAAAACACCGGGAACATATAGGTATAATGAGACTATGTGGAAGTCATACACATGGGTTTACACCTTTTCTAAACAAATGGTTTTAAATGAGTATTTTCAGGAATTTTTTTATAAGTATAATTATCTGGTACTAATAGAATGTATATATAATTTGTTATACAGTGTATGTGATGTATGTTATGGCAAGGATGCATCAAATTATGTATTTGTATGATTGGAACATTTGTTTGAATGGAATTGAGTGAAAGCAACTTAAAATGTTTTTTTAAATTGTTTTTTACAAATGTTTATTTATAAAATGTTTTTTTAAAAACGTACACACAAGGGGAATTATGACCGCGTCAGCGGGTTTTAGCACTTGTAATGCATAGTTATTAATTAAATTAACTAAATAAGTAGGTCAGGTGACTGAATGGGAAAAGCCATGTGATGCATTAATTCTATAAATGTGTAAGGTGAGTCATTATTTGTGTTCTGAAGAAGTCACTGTGTTGATGAAAGCGCTAAACCTTTGTGGAATAAAATTTGGAGATTTCACCTGACGTGTCGATTTTTGCCTTTTGTGCTGGGCATATAGTGCTTTGGGAACTGTGGTGTTCGTGTGGTTATTTGTGGACTGTTCCCAGTTTGTTTTGTTACATTTGGTTTTGTGTTACTCCTTAATGGCTTACCCGGTGAGACACTAGCATGTATATTATATGTGTACTGTGTTTATTTACAAGTGAACTATGTGTGGTGTGCTTGTGTTTGAGAGGTCTCTGTGCTTTGGGTAGGTTTTAGAGAGGATCTCCACATATGTAGAACTATGTGTTAGTTATATGGTAGGCAATGGTGGTGATATGTGGTTCTATATCAAGTAGTCAAAGTGCGACTGACATATGTTCAAACACATATGTCCGAAGTTACGGAACTTTGACTCACTATAACAAAAATAAAAACACAACGGACAAATTTAAAAATTGTTGTATCGGGGCGGGGCAGCAAGCCCCCCTGCACCCCCCACCCCCGCTACTTAATAATACCAACTTCGAGGTCGCACCACATTGAAGTGAATGGAATCCTCCACTTATGGAGATTTCCATTCACTTGCTCGAACATTTGCAAATTCGAACATATAGTCTCAACCATATGTCGTTCGAAATTGTAAATGTTCGACTACGTGATAGGAACCTGTGATATGTTAGTGCTGACAACCTCCTTGGCTTCAGATGCATTGACTGGAGAATGAGGGAGCATTGATTCTATGTTTTTCATGCAGATGCACCTTAAGCATGTTGAAATGGAGTATCGTAAGAAAAGTGGGTTGTCAGTGTACATGAGGCAATTGCTACATTGTCTCAGGATGCCTAATTCAACCAGGTAGGATGGAGAAATGGGGTATTCTCCTTCCATAGTGCTAGGTAAGATGTGTGGCTGGTGAAGGAACTAGAAGGGATGGCTCAGAGGCTGTACTGATAATGAAAAAGTCCACTGTAGAACCGAATACAGCTAAGGTAAAATTTACTGTTACTATACCTGGAAGGCAGTAATCAGGATTGCCCATCAGTGTGCATTAGTGGGCAGCATTTTACTTTGCACAAACCCTTGCAAATGCAGGGCTTTTAAAATAAATGAAAAAACCTTACTTGTGGATAAAATAGCCAATGAATATGCCAGTGGGAGTAGATATTACAAAGTGATCATATCGGGGATACATATGAAGTGATTGTTTTCATATTTGTGGACCTGGAAGTAGTACACATCCCTCCGTTTCACTAAAAGTTTTTTTTTTTTTGTTTAATGCAGATCCACAAATACAGTATAAATTACAGTAATTCTTTGTTTTTCCCAGAGGAGTTTTGAAAAGATGAATACAATTCAAGGTCAGTCAAGGTAAATAGATAATCTCACCCCCCCCCCCCCCCACACACACACACAGACATACTTGCAAATGCATCTGATAAAAAAAAAACTTTGCAAATTCATTTGCCCAAATGTAGCATTCAAAATCTTTTCTTTTGAAAACACCAGAATCAATTACAGGCCAGTGCTGTAAGCTGCATTATTTGATTCATGTTTAATTTATTAAACTTCACTTTTTGAATTCTCTTTCAGATTTGTCCTTGATCAGTGGCCATCTCGTGTTCATGATATGAATCAGTCATGAGTCACCATTTCATGTCTATAGGGAGAATGGACTCCAAGAGTCATAATGAATCTTCCTTAGACTTGCAGTGGCAGATGTCTGTTTGTTTGTTGCATCTCATCTTAATAAGTTATTTTCACAAGTTAAGGCTGAATCATTTACTGTTAGTAGGGTAGCAGAGCTTGATCATTTGAGGAAAGTGATGGACCAGCCATGAAGCACCTGGAACAGTACTTTGGTACACAATATCATCTCTTATATCTACATCTGGTAGAGTAAGCCTTTACTGGCCTGAATGCATCAGTAAAGACATAAAAAGTAAAATGCCAGCAGGCATTCAGCAGCCATGTAGATAGAACTTTTGTATGTCCTTAAGGGTTAATTTCTATATATTCCATAGGCCTCATTTCAAGGAGGTTTAAGGTATTGCACAGTGGAGACGCTGGTTTGCCTCAGTCCTTTTATTCTTGTTGGTTATGTGGCAGTTATGTATGGGCTTTTTTATGTATTGTTTTTGTTCCTTTCCTTTATGGGGGTTCAGGTTAAATCCCTAAATTGATTTGTATTGAAATTTGGTCACTTTATGTTAGAAGAGCTATAGTATGCAACATTCTGCTTTTACATTTTGGTATTGTGCAAAAAGGCTATTATAATTAAAATTAGTACATTATGTTGGTCTTATTTACAATTATTCAAATAAAACTCCTAGTCCTTCACAGAACTAATGGTAAATTAAATATTCAGTTAATGAACTAAACCTTTATCAGCAGATAAATAAGTACACTGGCATGACAGATTCATATCCCAGTATATTCCTCACCTCTGGAGCAAACTTCAACTACATGTCAAGCAGAGTACCACCCTTGCAACCTTCAAGGTAAACCTCGATAACTGGATGGGCAGCCTCAAATTCTCTCTCATTCTATCCTGTCTTGCCATCCTTGAGGAAGGAAACTAAAACAATAAGTAAAAAGGTCACACAGAAAAACCAATTGGTTAAAAACCAAAAAGAAAACTCTAGCAAAGCTAGACTTTCCACTGTGTGATACCTTAAACCTCTTGTATTAGAGGTAACATGGGATATATGCAAATTACCCCTTAAGGACATCAGGTGTTTCAGCTAAATGACAAGTCTGAATGTCCATGACTTTTTCTTTTAAGTCTACTTCTAGACAGTTTCAGGCGAATAAAGCCAAACCCTACTAGCTGTGGACATGCATGTTTCTGCATTCTTATGGCATCCTCAGCACAGCATAAGTGGAATGTCTGGCTAACATTTGGAAACACGGCAACCCTGTGTTATGTTAGTGTTTAGTGTTTAATTATTTGTCCAGTTTTATAACACCATGGAAAATGAGCAAGACGTTTTACACTATGTCAGTGACTGGTCTTTTTCCCAGATGCAGCAAACTTGGAGCAAAAATAACGAATGGGGTTGAAGGCTGAAGTCCCCATATGGGAGGTGCAGATCAGGCTTGTCCCCTACCAAAATGTGTTTTTTGTTTGGGTCATTTGCTCATAATCTGATCACAAGTACACATATTAAAAAACTGTGTATATTCAGCTTGTCAAATATGCAATATTGTTTCCAGGCTTTAGTGCTGTCAGCTTGGCTGCATTGCAGAGACAAAATAAATCCTTTCTTAACCCATTGACACCTATGTAGTGCAGAATGACACACCTCTAGCAGCCTACACACATCTTGCATTTCAGAACATTTTCTGCATAAGATAAACAAATGTAAATAATTTGTGAACAATTAAAGCTATTAAAACTGTATAAATAACAATGTTATCAAAAATAAGTTTTCTTTATAGTGATAACAGTGCATTCATAGTATTTTCCATAAATACAGTAATATTTTTGTGACAATGTGAGGTATTGCCAGCTATGACAGGAGAAGAGAAGCATAGCTAGCTGAAGTTTTGTAAAAAATTGTCATTTGTGTATCAAACTGATTTGTACAGATGCTTGTGTTGAAAAATGTATTTGTAAAGTTGCTTCTGTTAAAAATGAACCAACACTAGGTCCTGCTGAATGGAAAAGAAATACACCTGCATGTCAGTCTATATTGTAACTGTTGAAATGAATATATCGTAACATAGGATACTGGAAGAGAAGAGGGTAATCTCAGTCAAGCTAACTTTGAAAAATAGTCTGAAATTAAATTACCTGGTTTAGGCTATAAAAATTGTATCTTACAGTTCTTATTGCAGCCAGAGACAAAGTGTCTATGAAAACCAGGAGTGGGAATTCTACTGTATTGTCCTTAGGGGTGAACTAATTGCTACCCTGGAAGAGTGGAAGTTTTGAAATGGTTTAACAGTATCCAGATGCTAAAACACATCTTAGCAAAGCTCTATGTGTGTGCATTATGACACATATGTGCTAGATTCTGGTTCATTTTCTAGTAAAGGGGCTAGTGTGGGAACCAGAGTCAGATGACCAGATGTATGTGATGTCATTCTGTAATCCAGCACTGAAATGATGTTTTAATACTAGATGAGACAGAAGTCTCAGGGCAGTCTGTTTGTGAAACCTGACAAAGAAGGACCCCTCACCCACTTCATCTCGCCTTCCTCTAGTAAGAAACCAGGGAACAGTAATTCTTTAGATGAGTCAGAAAAATATAGTGAGATTAATTAAGTAGTGTTTTTCTGTATCTGTGTGAACCTATCCATCTGCGTTATTTTTAGTATTTTCTGTGAATGAAACTCCTGTGTTTATTGTAAATAGATAGCTAGTAGTTTCATCTTCTTTTATTATTTATTAAATATATTTAAACTTTTCATTGTGGTTGGTCTTTTATGGAATATTTAATCTTTAAGAGTACTTATATTTGTTTGGTGACACTGTGGCTGCTTCTGAAAGCCTTGCTGCATTGGTCAAATACTAACATTTGTATTAGTATTAATTTTAATCAGTATAATTGGGTATCCTTGTAAGAGCCTTAGAGTAGATAGCGTTGGAGTGTTCTGGTGGCGGTGGAACTACCTTATAGTCTGGGCATAGCTGGTAAATCTGTGCCAGTCTTTCCTAGGTGTGTGTGTGTGTGTGTGTGTGTGTGTGTGTGTGTGTGTGTGTGTGTGTGTGTGTGTTTGTGAAAATCAAATCTCAAAGACTATGTGTGTCAGCTACTTGGAGCAGGGACACAGAGCAGTGGTTTCACAGAGACAATAGTGGAAGACTTGGCTAGGAACATTCAGCTGAGGACTCAACTCTACAGCTATATCAGTGTGGAGTCTTATTTGGGGCCTGGAGAGAGACAGGGAAACTTAGCCCCAAGACTGAGTGTGTTCCCTGTATGTTTTTAGGAAACTTGTGCTTGGTGCAGAGAGCTGCATCTGGAAATATTGTGTGTATCTATTTTTGTTCCAGGTGACCATCCCTCACCAGTGTCTTTGGTGAGGATTGAGACTCCTTGATCACTGGCCCAGAGAAGGAACATTACTCTATTATAATGCACACAAACCCCAAATTATATTTTTCCAAAACTTTTACAAACAAAAGTTAATATCTTCAAAACTATGCAGCCTGGACATATATTGTTAGAACATTTTTGTTAACTAGACATAAGCTTTCACATGACAAGAAATTCCTCTATAACTGCATCTTTACTGAGATATGTACAGAAATATGAAACATATGTTTAATTATATAATTAGCAATACAAATAATACTGGTTATCTTTCAAGATGTGCAACTTACCATGCAAATATTAAAGTCAGTTTTCTTCAACATCTAAGGTTTCATCTCATGTCATTCAAAAGGTTTTAAGTCATTTGTTTTTTAAATATTAAATACACATGATAATTACTAACAAACAACTAGCAATATTTCCAGTACAGTGTGATATAAACCAGTATTTTTAGTGAATTGTCCTATCTCACATAATAAATGTACAATAAAAAGTAGGTCACTCGGCTATAAAAATATGAACATAAATATGAAAATATGAATAATAAGTAGCAAACAAACATTACTTTCTCCACTGCAGAACATCCCAGACAAACAATTTTAGTGCTGTTTTGTTAATAACTCTTAGCTCTTTCTAACAGTGCTATTATTAGGTGCAAAGTCACTAAGTTGAAGAAGTCAGATCCAAAAAAAGTTCTGGATGCTGTAAGGAGGTAAGGGTGTGAACTGGAAGTATACAAAAATGTGTTTTAGGCTTGAGTGAGTTAATAGAGGCTATGTTTATCACAATCTTTACTTCTTTGTTTAATGTGCTTACAACTATTTCTGACCTATCTCCATTGCTATTTGTGCTTGTACAGATAAGTTTCTTCCTTCATCGCTGTCTTCATTCTCTACAACTTTATCACTGTTACTGTCTTATTTTTACATATGTTACTCTTCTGTCTTATTGGTTCACCCACTGCATCTCAAAACTCTTCTGTTGCTTTGTTTATCACCAAATACTTCTGCATAATCTGGCAAAATTATTTTGTTTCTTGTATTTTGCATACAAGTTACCTAATGCTGGACACTGCCTATTATGAAAATAATTTCCACTGCTCTGTCTATGCTGGTACTTCTCACTCATTAATTCATGCCTCTTTTTGCTTTTTTCTAAAAATGTGATGCCTTTCTTCAATAACTCAAAGACTTTGCATCTCTCTCTATCTCTATCTCTCTCTCTCTCTAGTGTTTCTTTTATTAATCCAATTTTCTCATTACATCTCAAATTTTTCTGTACCTGTATCTCTGAAATTTCAAGGTGTCTAGAAAAGTCCAGTTACTATTCTAGGCTATTTTGTAGACCATCTGGTGTGCTCTTTCTAGTTGTCATTGCTAGATGACTGCATTATCTATATCTTGATTTCTCTACTAACAGCACTGAATTCATGATTTGCAACTACTGTCTTCAATATTGATTCTCTGATGAATCATCCTCTTTCTGTTTGCACTCGTGAATTTAAGTATTATATTATCTACATTTTGCTTGATTTCAGACTGGCTGTTAGCTAACACATCTTGAAATCTGTCATCTGATCATGCTGTGAATTTAGGCATATCATACACATTATCATTTGTGTAACAACAGAATAGCCAGTTTGTCATGTCTTGCTATAATTAATGCCTTTGCATAGTCTTGAGAGTATGTGCCTATATTTTGTGCACCCATTAGTTTCAAATATTTACAGTAGCAATTTCCACAGACACCTTTTTATTTTCTTTGTGCTTAATCATTACATTTCTCCTTCTTTGTTAATGATTCTGGATTACAGATCTTTCTTCATTTCTGCTTTCTCTTAGAGATAGTCTTGTTTTGTGAAATCCAATGTAGAAACATTGAGGTGTAAAGTCTGCTCTTTATTGCAGTTATCCCTTGCAGATTCTCTTCTTTCATAAAATTAGCATTGCACATCTGACCACATAAAATAACATGCAGTTTACTTGATGTTTTATCTTTCTTTCTAATGAATATTACACTGGCTTTTCCAGTTTTAGTACTGCCATTTACATTGAAGTGGCACAGACTATTGCAGTTCATTGAGTATGTTTTGTTAAAGCAGAACCCCAGACATAAGTTGATATAAGACTGTTGCACACAACGGGGGGGGGGGGGGGGCAGTATTGTGCAGATAGGTCAGAACTGTAAACAAATAAGATAATCCCAGAAAGATGGGTCTATGTTGACAGCTCAAAGTTTAATATGTTGCCCATTGTCTGCTGTAGACAATTTCACTGTCATCTGGTAGACCATCTGCTCTAGCATGTTTATGTGGGTAATAATGGCTAATGATATTGTGTTGTTTTTGGTTGTTTTAATCTGCTAAACCAATTTAAACAGATATCAACAAGTTTTAGTTTTATGAAGTAACTAGTTCAAGCGACACAGCATGCAAGAGAAGATAAGAAACTCAAATCTAGTTTGGCAGAATGCATTTCAGTAGCTTTATTTATTTATTTATTTATTTATTTATTTATTTATTTTAACTACTACTAAGCCAGATTTACAACAAGTATATTCTTGCTTACCTGAATCACTTCTGCTCCTGTCTCAGAGTGTTTGAATATTTGCAAATGATAACCACAAAACAAGGTAATTTACAGACATCTCACTGTTCAGGCTAATGGTAATACTTTTGTTGGTTAAACATAGTGTTGAATAAGGCATGAAGAAAGTACTATATCCATGACTACAGTCTGTGATTTCGTATATGGCTGAATATGACACAACTTGTTAGAGAAATAATTGCCTGTTTCTTTTTGAGGAAAGAGCAGTCTAGCAGCTATAAGCACACTGTTACTAGAACTATGCTTAACGTATGGTCTGGGGAGTGCAGAATAGTGTTCCTAATTAAAGAAGAATATTATTGTGGAGATTAACTCTTGATTTTCCAAAACTGCTACTATCTCAAACTATACTTCAGTAATACTTTTTGCCAATATGGGTGAACTCTATGGTCACACATTTATTGTGTCTTTACTCCTTTAAGCACATTTCACTGTTCTAGTAAGCCAACTTCTACTTTAGTGTGCACCACTGTTTTACTGTATTTTTTAAAAATAGAAATATCCTCCGCTAAAAGTTAATGCTCCTCCGTGAACAGCAACAAGTAAAAATGGTAAGAAATACACATAGGAGCAAAGCAATGAAGGGGCAAATAAAACTAATGCCCAAGTGCAAAGTTGACTGTTGACTGAAATAATCCAATCTTCCAAATAACGGGTAGCAAAGAATTTATTGAAGTAGGTTAGCGCTTTCGCTTAGTTAAGCTTCTTCAGACCTTTACATATAAAAGTGTATCTAACAAGTATATATACTAAAAAAGGCGCCAAAACCAAATAATTAGAATACGCCCATCTAATTAATTATGAACGCATCACAAACATCTATAGTAAAAAGTTAAAAGCAACAACATATTTGTTCTGCAACACGGCAGATTAACAAAAACTTTCTCATTCTAAAAATTAAATATAAACATCTAAACTATTAATTCTAAACTATTAAAGATCTTCCCCTAAATGTCTATAACTACCAATCTAATTGTTAGATTCTAAAAGATATATATAAAAGTATATATTTTTTTAGATGTTTTTGTTAAGATGTGTAAATTCTATCACCTGGGTCCTTATTTGCCATCATGATAACAGTATGTGTATTTCATATGTCTTCCTTCACTTAAATTCTTATGCGAATTCAATAACACTGATTGTCAGAGAAGAACAAGCTTTAGAAGAGAAGCCATCTTTCTTTTTTTTTTTTTTTTTTTTTTTTTTTTTTGAAAGATGCTTAGAGTTGTTATTGTTTATCTGAGCTGAGGATAGGTGGTGGTGGTATCATGCATGGTGATGGTGGTAAAAATCTTTTATAAATTTCTAATTAAATGACATTTTGCTAAGTAAATTTGAACAGTCTTCATTTGAACAGTCTTCATTCAGTCTGTGGGTCTGACATCTAAAAATGGACATTTTGTGTCGTGTGTACTCAACAAGTATACAGCAACAAACATATAAATAAAAATAAATCTGAAGGGTTCCTCTCTTTCCTAATTTTGATGTGATAGGTGAAAGGAAGATTCTTTTATTTCATTAGCTGTTATAAGAAAATGACTTAAAACACTGATGCGTTGAACAGTCACTCTGCTTTCTAACAGATGTATCTAGAGCAAGTTAATTATGTATGCAGCATAAATACACAATCGTCATGCTGTTTGTACATGTATTGTTTTGCTACAATTGTACTAATTTATGCAAGATTGGTCTGTCTTTTTATCTATATGCCTACCTTTTCATTATCAATCCATCGCTACCTAGCCACCTCTCTGGACTTCATTCTTCTATTTTTTTTCTGATTTTGCTGTAATTATGTTGTTAACAAAAGGTGCACAACTTTGACATCTTTTCATCTTTTTGCTATTTTACAGTTTACTGTAGTTATTGTGGGAACTAATTGTGCTAAAATGCATAACTTTGGGGAATCTGTATGGCCCTGTTCTCTTTCATTTGCTGTTCTAAGTACAATTTCCTTGATATGTAATTGATTTCCACTTGCCTATCATGGTTTCACTAACAGAATGTGTCCTTATATTTATTGTTAAAAGAGAAGTGGCTGCCAAGCAAGTCAGTTGTTTTTCCTCATTTGCAACTTAATAGCATTAATGTGATACATTGTACATTGAAAATGCAGTAAATATTAATGAGCTAACAAATTAAAAGCAGAAAACTAAAGCTATGAACTGTTAATGAGCTGCTCCCAGTGCATAGAGTACATGATTAAATTCTTTCTACCTTCAGTGGCCTGCTGTATGTATCTGACCAGGTCACTTAAACAGATTGTTCTTGAGTCACACTGAAAATGGTCAGCTGTATCCTATGGCATTACACAGTCAACAAACAGAGAAAAAAAATACTTTTGCAAGTAGCGTTATAGAAGTAGCGAAAGAATTTGAAACATGCATCCTGCTTGTCTCACTCTGAGATCATTTGGCCTAAGTGTTGGAATGAGACAGCTGAATGTTGCTGGCATTCTCTTTGCAAACTATGTACTGAGTATACATATAATAAATCAGCAATTTCCTATCTATGCTTAAATATCTCAAAATGCCTAAACTGCAAATGTACTTAGTTCAAGATTCATTCCATACATGCTTATATCAACTACATTTAAGAATAGATAGTGTCAATGGGTACTGAATATTAAACTTGAATGTCATTCCCATCCTGGCATCATGACCTAATCATGGTGCAAGAATTTATGTGCCCCTATGGTCCTTAGATACTTAGCATGCTCCTGGTAGGGGACCCTTAGCAAAGTGTCTTCCAGAATGCTCCCAGGGCCACAAAAAATGTATTCCAGAATGCCCCATATGATGGTTTAGTTAAGGAGCCAAAAACCTCCTTTGAAGCTGGAGTACTGGGACCATGGTCTGGAACCCACTCTGAGGGCAATGTTCAATAGTAAGCTCCTGGTGGCACAGTGAATCTTGTAGCACCAGTCTGAGCTCAGAAGTTGTGTGTGGAGCTACTGTATGCACCCACTGCCTTCACAATAAAGGCTGGAGCTAAGGTGCAATGTCAAGCCAGCTGCAAGAGGGATGAGATCCTGGCAATGCAGACTGGATTTTGGGACAAGGAATGTCACCTAACTGTTGGGGGAGAAGCCATTGTTTATGCAGGAGGTTGAAAAGTACCAACTAGATTTAGTTGGTATTATCTGTACATACAACAGTGGTTTTAGAACCGTGCATCTTGAACAAGACGATCTGTCCTTTTTTGGATTTAGCCATCAGGACAGGCCCTGTAGATACGTAGATACTCATAAGCCCCATAATGAGATATCATTTAGATGGAGTATATAATAATAAATGAAATGATACCTTCATCATGACAGTAAACTTCTCTCATTTCTACATATGTAATTAATAGCTATTTAGATTATTTGGCCTTCTTAGAGACTGGATCTGTAGTGCTTGATAAAATAATGTGTATAGATTCTGTAGATCTACTGTGACACTCCATGTTGATGTGGGAAATAAAGTAATACTTAGAGGGCTGTGACTGTGAGGAATGTCTTCCTGATCTGATCCAGCCTAGTGAATTCTTTTTGGACTTCTGTGACAGTCATGGATTATCCATTACAAATACTATGTCTGAACAAGAAAATGCCCATCAGCATATTTGGCATCAGACCTGAAGCCATATCTTCTGAACAGCAGGGTCAAGACAAGCACTTAATTCCTAAATGATTTTGTGATTTAGATCAAGTAGCTGGAATGGCAGGCAGCCAGACCCAGAAAAACATAATGTGAACAGTATCCTGGGCATGCCTACCCAATTGTTCTTCTGTGGAATAAGATTAACTCTTGCCCCTGAAAAATCTTCATTTGCATAGCCAGGGAGGTCAGGGATGTGGAGACTGAATGGACCTGTTCAAGATCTCAGTAGCTGAGATAACATCTCAGAGCAGTGCCCAAAAGATGCCAAAATGTGATTGATGCTTTTCATGAAGGCAGCTCTAGAACCTGATGGTGGGTGTCAGTGCTGAGGGGAGCCATCAGATTAAACAAGGTGATCTTCTGCATAATGCTATCTTTGGGGGAAAGTGTCTTTTAATTTAACTTACAAAGATGTATATTTTTTCTACTAGATATCTTAACATTTGCTCCATTTACTACCTATCCCTGCAGCCTAACTTTGGCCTTCTGTATGTGAATGGCAATCATGGAATGGCTAAGTATTTCAGCCTTTCTATGACAGTGTTCCTGTACATACCATTATTTTTGGTATCCTTTCTTGGAATCTTGGAAATTTGGAATTCAGAGTTTACATGACTTTCAAACTACTATATTTTACAAATCCATGCATCCATTCATCCTCAGCCCTTATTTTATAAATCCATCCATCCTTTTCTAATTTTGCTCCATTTACTACCTATCCCTGCAGCCTAACTTTGGCCTTCTGTAAATGAATGCCAATCATGGAATGGCTAAATATTTTATCCTTTCTATGACAGTGTTCCCATACATACCATTATGCTTGGTATCCTTTCTTGAAATCATGGGAAATTTGTAATTCAGAGTTTATATGACTTTCAGACTACTTTATTTTATGAATCCATCCATCCATCCTCAACCTCTTTTCCCATCTTGTACATGGGGTCGGGGTGTCACTTCTGCAGTGTCAATCATCTTGAATCAAGGTTTACACTACCGGGTGGCTAGCCCTGCTGTGGTAATTCATTCACACCATGCACTCTTGCACACAGTCTCACCTATGGCCAATTTAGAGTGTCCAATCTATCTACTGCATGTCTTTATAATGTGGGAGGAAACCAGAGCACCTGGGGGAAACCCACATAAGCACAGGGAGGAAATGCAGACTCTGCACAGAAGGCAACCCAGGCAAGAATCAAACTGGAGAACCTCTTGCTGTGAGGTGACAATGCTAACTACTGCACTACAGCGGCCACCCCTAATACTACTTTATTTTATGAATGGGGTGAAATTAGTCATGAGAGGCTTTAACCTTTGTGTATTTAAGATTTTTATAAAACCTTGTTTGTACCCCCCACACACACACACACAACACACACACACACACCTGCATACACATTTCAACACAAATGTGCTGTTGTACCAATGACATTTTGGTTAGATGCCATATCAGATAAATATTTCATCATAAACACTTAGATCCGGTGTTGATATATTACTATGAATCTGTTTTAGTTATGGTACATCAGGCATAGAATTTTTTGGACGTTTCTTTTTTGTTCATTTACATTTTTCTCTGAGATTCGCAGAATTACCTTCCACCTGTGCTAAATGCCCCATTTTAATTTGGTCAATTAGCATGAGGGAGAGAAATTCTGATTTAGAGACCGGGGCATTGCCACAGTGAGAAAGACCTCATTAGTGGCACATTACTGTCTCTCTGAATTGAACATTACATTTGTCAGAACTGACCCACTGACCCCCCGTAGTATTCTTACTAGCAGCCCATGCATCTTATTAGATAAGGCACCCCTATGCACACACACATATTCATGCCGCCTCACCACACACACATGCGTGCACACACACACACACACACACACACACACACACACACACACACACACACGCACATGTACACACAAATAAAACCACCACCGTGGTTCTGTTCAGCATACTTGTATTGCAAATACTCCCATAGTTGTGAGTGAGTGACAACTGTTGTTTGACAGTGTTCACTTTTTCCTCCTCAGTTAAAATTTAAATCAGTCAAGTAATTCAGCCAATCAAATAGGGATCTGCAGATATTTCCCATCCCTCAGACTCTCACATTAGCATGCAGCTTCTCTAGCTAAACCACTGTCCACTTTGAGGATTATGTGAGGGGAAACCTCACTACTAAAGTGTTCTATGAATGTGAAACTCTTATCATGATGCAGCCTTCTGACATAAGGCTTTTGCATCCTGCTACAGCTTTCTGAATCCAGCGTGTTTCTTTTACTATGCTTATACATATACATACATATATCTATATATATATATATATATATATACATACACACACACACACACATATATATATATATATATATATATATATATATATATAATTAATTATTTCCAGTTTGATGACCGGGGATGTCCACTGGACTCAGGGAGCCCGTTTTCAGTGGAGGCCCAGGGAGAAAAGCTCCATGTTACAAAGTTTAGATACAGATACAATATAGAAAAGAAGAACAATTTACAATTATGTTTCATGCTAGAGAGCAGGTGTAATTTCTTAGGTACATGTTACTTTTAGATACAGACACAATATTATTAATGAACAATTTACAGTTACATTTCATGTTTGAGAGCAGGTGTAAATTCTTAGGTGCATGGTACAAATTTGATATTTACAATATGCACATATGTATGGCAGCTTATAGATCATAGCTAGAGAGGCCAGTAATAATAGCTGGAGAGGGGGTTAGAGGTGGAGAGAGAATTATAGGACTAGGTGGCAGTGGCGGCTCGTTCTATTCGACTGCAGGACAGCCAGTGGCGGCTGGTGACTTCAAATCACAGGGGGGCTGCAGGAGATGCTGAATGGGTGGGGTCAAATGGAAGGGGTGTGGTCAACCATAAAGGGGAGGAGCTATGCACAAAACCACAAAAAACTAACTTTAATTAAATACGCTGCCCTGGGTGGCAAACCATCATTATGAAAGCCCAATCAAGACAAAAATAAGTGTAGAAGAATAAAAATATTTCAATGCATTGGCTGCATGACAGCTTACTTAATATCTAGATGGAAACAAAAGGTTGTGAGGCATGAAAAAATAAATTACTTTTTAAATACATTACTGGAATGCCAGTCAAAATCAAGTATAAGAAAAACCAGAAGCACTCAACTCAAACCACTTCTCCTTGCACTGCAGTTCTAATTATAATATATTCAGCTTTATTAAAGTACCAAGCAACATGCTGAAAGTAGAAATCTATGTGATGCCCCACTTGTAAAAATGTTTCTTATCCAAAAAGACCTGCTGCCTGACAACTTGTTTCATGGGGAAAACATGATAAAAGTAAAAATGAAAAGCAAACAAGAAACAAGCTCAAGATACATTGCTTAAAGGATTACTGTACAGGTTATGGACCACACATGATTGGCATTCTGTTTAGTTTACGGGTAAAGTCTGTAGAGATGACTGGAAGTCTCCAACAAGTGTAATGAGCTTTTTAAAATAATGGAATCCTGTCCTTTAATACCCAAGGCTTATACATTATCTAGTCAAGTATTCTCTGCATGGCAACAACAGAAAGGCTTTCAATGTTGGCAATTCTTTAACAGTATGCTTATTAAAGCTTACTTGGATCTTACGATGTCAGACAAGCTTACCTTATGGTCATTAAAGCATTGCTACTTAAACACAGAGCAACAGGCACTTTGAGTAATAAGCATAAATCTGAGTAATAAGCGTAAATCAACAGTACAAAAATATGACAGAAACCAGACCATTCTGCAAAATCAAGGACAGATGAAAAGCCACTGTAGTACTTATGCAGTGTGTCCTCCCCATCCAAGGTAGATACAACTACTCCTTGCCTTGCTTGGACACATCCAGAGTCACTACATGGAGGAGTGGGGTGCAACAAGCATGTCACAATTTGAAATCTCTCTGGCTGACTGTGATGGCCCTGACACATTTGTCATACCTCTCAACCTCAAGAGCAAGAAATCTGGACAAAGCCATACACAGAAGTGGGACAAAGGCACAACAATAAGGACAATTTTTAAATATTGTTCTAATAAACTTAGAAAGATAATAGAATAGGTCTTGCATTAGTATGAATTTTCTGAAGGGTATAAAATCTGAAACTCAAATGTCTGTCATTTTCTAACTTCAGTCTTTAGTGATTTGTCACTAATTTGCCAAAAAACATAATTTTATGAAAAATGGACCAAAAATGTGATGCAAAAATATAAAATAGACACACAATACAGCTGCTACCTGTCAAAGAAGGGACACTTTAATATTAGTACTGCTACCTTGAGCAGCTGACAAAAAAAAGAATCTACATGCATTTCAAGTAATCTATAACTTTGATTATTACAGTTATTTCTTAATTGTAAACCCTCCATGTTTTCTTCCAAAATTTCTATTTTGCGGAGGGATTATTTGGGGGAAGAGCAACATTTTGAGCCAAAAATTGGGCACAGTTGAGAGGTTGGCTATGCCTAATTCTATAAAGCAATTTATTTGCATGTACCTCTCAACCTGTTAATGCAGTAAATATGAACAAGGCCAAATATATTGGGGGCACATATAAACAGTACTAAAAATTGCTCTTGTATAAATTGAGACAGTTGATAGAACGGCTCTTACTTTAACATGCATTTTTATGAAGGTTATGAAGTCTGAAACTTATTATTTAGTGACTTCTGGCAAATCATTTAGGAATTAAAACTACAAATTTTATGAACAACAAACCAAAAATAAGAAGCAAAAATCTATTCATTCTTTGAAAATCTGTTGGGAGGTATAGTTCAGCTGGGCCTGTCTGAGTTTTCTGCCCTTCCCCCCCTGACAAAATAATGGTTGAATGGAGCCTCTGCAGCCATTCCAATGAACCATTACTTGGCTATTTCACTCCATTTACAATAAACACTAATGTGCATACTGCTTTACTTCAATGATGAGTTGGACTTCATTTGAAAGTTTTATTTTGTATTTTACAGCACAAACATTAAGTCATCTGTTAAACAAAGCAATGCAGTCTCACAATGAAAACTTAGCATTAAAACTTCTCTGCCCTTGAAACTCACATTCATTGAAACAGCATTGAAACCCACATTCAAAGAAAATTCATTTTGCCAGTGGCAGATAAAGATTAATTTTGGGCTGTTTTCGAATCATAGGCCCCTTGCATATGAAACATACATGTGCTCTTTGATACACCTTCCTCATTGTACTAAAATTATATTCCTTGTACAATACAGTACACTTGTTAGAGGGTGTTTTAAATTTGTTTTGAACATTTTTCCAGTAAGCAATGAAACAAAACATATGCACCCATAATGGCAAAACCACCCAGTTGAGAACATTTATCATAAAAAAGTCTACTCAGACTTCCACAGTCCACCATTATTAGTAAATATATACAATTCTACAGTCCACCATTATTAGTAAATATGCACAATTCCACAGTCAACCATTATTAGTAAATATGCACAATTCTACAGTCCACCATTATCAGTAAATATGCACAATTTTACAGTGCACCTTTATCAGTAAATATGCACAATTCTACAGTCCATATTCAGTGAATTCAGTTCTTGCCATAGCTGTCAACCTTAGCACAAAAACCTGGACGAAGCCAATAATGGGGGAATACAGTCCCAAAAATAGGGACAAATTTAAAATATTCATCTTATAAACTTAGAAAATTGCTAGAAAAAAAGTTGTGCTACTATGTATTCTGAAGAACATGAAGTTTGAAATTCAAATGCCGGTCAATTTTACTGCGGACAGAACAAAAACAATTTTCAGCAGAGATGCAGGGATTAATACTGCAGACACGTCTTTGTAAAATGGCAGGGCACCAGAGCAAATCCACACAAACACAGGGAGGAGATGCAGACTCCACACAGAAGCCACCCCAACCAAGAATCAAACCAGAAAACCTATAGCTGTGAGGCAACAATACTACCACTGCACAATCAAATCTGCAAGGACTTAAACATTCAGAAACCTGAAGTCTGAAATTCAAATGCCTGTTAATTTTATTTAACATTTGTTAATCAGGACAGTCTGACTTGGAACAAAAAAACAATTTTCAGCAGAGGCCCAGGAAGAAATAATGCAGACATGTCTTTGTAACATGAGAGGACACAAAAGCAAACCCACACAAACACAGGGAGAAGATACGGACCCCACAAAGAAGGAACCCCAGCCAAGAATCAAACCTGAGAACCTGCAGCTGTAAGGCAACAATGCTACTACTACACCATCAAATATCAAGCATTGCAACATTTACAAACCACAGATATTATGAGGAACAGATCAGATCAAATATGAGGCAAAAATCTGCAATTTTTTTACAAATGGTGGTGGGTAGGGAACTCAAGTCTTTAACACCTGCATACAGGGTACAGGGTTCAAGCCTGAGGTATTCCCTACCACACCACCTGGGGCATTTTCACACACACACACACACACACACACACACACACACACACACACACACACTTCTATCCAGTTAAAAGCACCAGCTAACACACACACAACTCTATCCAGTTAAAAGCACCAGCTAACACACATACAACTCTATCCAGTTAAAAGCACCAGCTAACACACACACAACTCTATCCAGTTAAAAGCACCAGCTAACACACACACAACTCTATCCAGTTAAAAGCACCAACACATAAAGTAAAATGCACCATACACTTACCTGTCTGTTCTCCATACCATATCCTGCCCGCGCAATACTCACAAAGACCCGACGAGATCCCAAGTAAAAGCTCCCTCCCGATCCCAAGTAAAAGCTCCCTCCCGATGACGAGACTGTTCTGACTGCTGCTGTTGCAGTCCGGACGCGATATATCCTCCCAGCGACTTTAAAAGTGCACAGACATCTCCTTGTGTCCCTCTATGGGTCCTGCCGGACTACCTTGAGCATGCGCATAGACCGATGATAGTCAGGACTACTGCGCATGCGCAAAGTCCGTGAAATTTAAAAAAAATAATTTTTTTTTTGTTTTCTTTTTTAATTTTTAGTTTGAGGGGGCTGCAGTCCGGCAGCCCGATGCCACGAGCCGCCCCTGAGGACAGCAGCCCCCCAGCTGTAAAACAAAAATAAAAGAAAATAAAACTCAGAAAAAAAATAAAAACTCTAATTAAAAAAAATAAAAAACGAGTCGTGGAACATCTTGCATCTGCACTCGCAGCATTTCCGGACAGCTGGTGAACCAGTCTGGAGCATGCGCACAAAAGCCAGACTGTCTCACCAGCAGTTCAGATTAGGAAGAGAGCATTCATTACTATCCCAAAAAGTCTATGCAGTTGTTAAAACGTCCACAGGCTGGGTAGCACCCAGCTTGCTCTGCTCTCATGGGAAGGACCTGCTGTTGTCGCTGGCTTTTGGATGGTATGGACTGGGCTGCCTGTTGTATTTTACGGACTTGTAAGGTAAGGGCTGATTGAAACTAAGCTATGGCTACAGTGTGTGTGTGTGTGTGTGTGTGTGTGTGTGTGTGTGTGTGTGTGTGTGTGTGTGTGTGTGTAAGTAAAAGGTGCTATAATTGCTACTTTAACAACAAAGCTGAACTTCCTCCACGTCACATACAGACTAACAAAACAAAATGCTTGCATACGTAAACCCATTGCCAGACTTCGTATCTTGCTGTTGTTGCAACCACTTTTCCAACAGCCTTCAAATGATCAGCATTTACTAGGCAGTAGAATCCGAATAGTCTTACAAGGACCTGCACATGATCTAGTAACATATCAGCAACATAGCAATGGACATTGGAAAGATGTTTATTCTTAAATAGTGTAATCACATGTATGATGCATGTAACAGTTATTCAGAATATATTACCTTACACTATCTGAAAGTATAATTGAAAAGCTGTAAGTTTTGAAATGTTCTGCTTTGAATCCATGTAGAACACTTTTGTAAGTTAGGTAAAATTGATATACAAAATATAAAGTTGTGTCTTTCGGCTTATCTCGGTTAGGGGTCGCCACAACGGAACTCCGTTCCGCTAATGTTTGGTAGTGGATTTTTACATGCCAAGTTACCAGCCCTGACGCACAACCTTCAACAAAGGCACACTCATTCATGCATGTGTCCACACAGAAGATGCTCTAGCTGAGAATCGAACAGGATACAAAATATAAAGTAATCTTTTCAATCTGTTCTTCAAACAATGGGAAGGTTACTAAAGTGGTCTAAAGTTATACAGTATGCATTTTAAAACTTTAAGACTTGTGTGTGTGTGTGTGTGTGTGTGTGTGAGTGTGTGTGCGTGTGTGTGTGCGCGCGCGTGCGCGCAAGTGAAATACCCCAGTTGCTATATGGTGGTGGGTAGAGAATACCAGAAGCTTGAACACTGTAACTTGGACCCAGGTGGCAAGAGCCTGAATTCCCTACCCACCACCATTTGTAAAACATTTGCAGATTTTTGCCTCATATTTGTTCTGTTCCTCATAAAATCTGTGGTTTCTGTATTTTTGTGTCATTGCACAGTCAGTAATGCAGTGGTGCAGTGGTCACATTGTTTCCTGACAGCTAGAGGTTCTCTGGTTTGATTCTTGGCCGGGGTGCCATCTGCATGTTTTCCCTGTGTTTGTGTGGGTTTCCTCTGGTGTCCTCCTAACTTACAAAGATATGTGTCTGGAGTGTTTCTCCCTGGGCCTCTGTTAAAAATTGACTTTTGTTCCAAGTCAGACTTTCCTGGTTAACAAATGTTAAATAAATAAAAATGACAAGCATTTAAATTTCAGACTTCATATTCTTCATAAAGTACATGGTAACACAAAACCTTTTAATATTTGAAATTTGTAGCTCTTTTGGGGCTGTAATCCATTATTGGTTTTGTCCAGTTTTTTTTTTGTGCTGAGAGGCTGAAAGCTATGGTGAGAACTGAATTCATTGAATATGTTTAGGGAGCTGTATTCCCCCATTATTGGCTTTGTCCAGGTTTTTTGTGCTGAGAGGTTGAGAGCTATGGTGGAAACTGAATTCACTGAGTATGTTTAGGGAGCTGTATTCCCCCATTATTGGCTTTGTCTAGGTGTTTTGTGCTAAGAGGTTGAGAGTTATGGTGAGAACTGAATTCACTAAATGATAGCCATTTAAGTTTCAGTCTACCTATCATTCAAACATCAGTTAATTTGTCATAGTGGTATGTTTCTCTGACTGTAGTGCACAGGGTTCAAGACTTAGCAGTGAAACGCATGGTGGTAACACAGCATTTTATTCTAGCAACTTTCCAAGATTATACAAGCAATGTTTAAAATGTGTCCCTACTTTTTCACCTTTTGTCCCAACCAATAAATTTTGGCTTTTTCCAGATATCTTGTGCTTCAAAGTTGAGAGATACAATTGAGTGTCAAGTGGATTTTACAAGGAGCTGAGACCTCGAAGAGAAGTTTAATGCTGCTTATACGTACTCAGCTTGTATTGTTAATAGCACAACAGGTAGTGCACTTGCTTTTTATGCAGAAGGCTGTGGGTTCTACTCCCACAGTATATAGATGCATTGCTGATACTGTACTTTTAAAGGGGGTGGATGCTGCAGTCCTGAGAATGTCCTCTTTGGTGGAGATACCTAGTAACGATGAACCTGTTATCAGTTTGCCATCCATTCCCTATTTCAATATTACTAGCTTATCATTTTTTAATGCAACATAGGCAATTTATTCCTCAACGGCAACAGATACTTTATTTGTAGATGAAACAATGAAATATAAAGTTATTTGCTAGCAGCAACCTCTTCATTAGTTACAGATCTCTTTAATGTAGAATTATTTAGATGACTTTTACTTCTGCATAAATTGTGCATATTTACTGATATTGGTGGATTGTAGAAGTTTGAGTAGATTTTTATGATGGAAATGTTCTGAACTGGGCAGTTTTGTCATTATTAGTGCATGCGTTTTGTTTTATTGTTTACTGGAAAAATGTTCAAAACAATACATTTAAAATGCCCTCTAACAGCTGTACTGTATTATACGGGAATATAATTTAATATAGTCAGGAAGGTGCATCAAAGAACACATGTATGTTTCCTGTGCAAGGGGCCTATGATTTGAAAACAGCCCAAAGTTAATCTTTATCTGCTACTGGCCAGATATATTTTCTTTGAATGTGGGTTTCAAAGCTGTTTCAATGAATGTGAGTTTCAAAGGCAGAGAAGTTTTAATGCTAAGTCTATTTTCATTGTGAGACTGCATTGCTTTGTTTAGCAGATTTCTATTAGTGTCTGTGCTGTAAAATGTAAAATAAAACTTTTAAATGAAATCCAAATCATCATAGAAGTAAAGCAGTATGCACATTACAGTGTTTATGGTAAATGTGGTGAAATAGCCAAGTCATGGTATATTGGAATAGCTGCAGGGGGAGGCCCCATTCAACCATGATTTTGTGAGGAGGGGAAGGGCGGCAAACTCAAACAGCCCCGGCTGAACTATACCTCTTAACTGTCCAAATTTTTGCAGAATGAATAGATTTTTGCTTCTTATTTTTGGTTTGTTCCTCATACAATTTGTGGTTTTCTGGCAAATCATGTAGGAATGAAGTCACTAAATAATGACAGACACTGAGTTTCAGACTTCATACTGTTCAGAAAAATGCATGCTAAAGCAAGACCTGTTGTTCTGTCAACTGACTGTTTATACAATAGCAACTTTTAGTACTGTTCATATGTTTCCCCAATATATTTGGCCTTGTTCAAATTTCCTTTGCTAAGAAGATGATAGGTACGCTCAGATAAAACACTTTATAGAATTAGATATATCCAAACCTCTCAACTGTCCCTGATTTTGGCTCAAAATGTTGCTCTCCCCCTAATAATCCCTCCACAAAATGGCAAATTTTATCAGCTGCTCAAGTTAACAGTACTAATATTAAAAGTGTCCCTTCTTTGACAGCTTCCCAGCTGTATTGTGTGGGTATTTTATATTTTTGCATCACATTTTTGGACTGTTTTTCATAAAATTGTGTTTTTTATCGCAAATTAGTGGCAGATCGTTAAAGATTGAAGTTAGAAAGTAATGACAGACATTTGAGTTTCAGATGCCATACCCTTCAGAAAATTCATGCTAATGCAAGACCTACTATTCTATTATCTTCCTAAGTTTATAACAGCAATATTTAAAAATTGTCCTTACTTTTGGGCCTTTGTCCCCCTTCTGTTTATAGCTTTGTCCAGATTTCTTGCTCTGAGGCTGGGAGATATGGCAAATGTATCAGGGCCATCACCATCAGCCCGAGACATTTAATTGTGACATACTTGTTGCACCCCACTCCCCCACTTAGTGACTCTGGATGTGTCCAAGCAAGGCAAGGAGACGTTATACAGTGTAAGTGTGCAGAGTATCCTCCCCCCCATCCAAGGTAGACACAAGTACTACAGTGGCTTTTCATCTGTCCTTGATTTTGAAGAATATTCTGGTTTTCTGTCATATTTTTATACTGTTGATTTATACTTCTTATTCAGAAAATGCATGTCATTGCAGTGCCTGTTGCTCTGTGTTTAAGTAGCAATGCTTTAATGACCATCAGGTAAGCTTGTCTAACACTGTAAGATGCAAGTAAACTTTAATAAGCATGTTGTTAAAGAATTATCAACATTGAAGGCCTTTTTGTTGTTGCCATGCAGAGAATATTTACATAACTAGATAGCATATAAGCCTTAAGTACTGAAATGCATATGACAGTATTTGTAATAAAGGACAGGATTAAAGTATTTTCAGAAGCTCATTACATTTGTTGGAGACTTCCGTCATCTTTGTAATAAAGAAAGGGTACCTCCTAATGCTAAAGTAAAGCTATCAGTAACAAGTAAAAACAGTATTCAAAATGAAATGCTGTACAACAATGGCCAATGAAGTAAAGTTCTCTTGGAGAATAGGTAGTGTGGTTAAATGATATAAAACTTAAAAGTGCAACATATATAGCAAAAACCTTGCATACATTTCTGTATCGTTCGATCGTTTGGAATACATAGGGACTGTTTTATTCTACATCAAGATTTTAACTTGACATGAAGATTTTAACTTTTCCTACAATAAAAGGATTTTAACTGCCATTAAAGCTAGAAGCTTTTATTTGATCTGTTAGACTGGTTAAGCTGTTATCACAGTTTATCAGAGTCACATAGCAGCTACTACATCTTCAGTGTGGATACTTTGTATATCAGACCAAAAAGATTAGATACTTTGAAGCCATCATAAGACTGGATACTTTGGAGCCATCATTTTGCTATGGTATAACTGCATTCACAGTGTGAATATCTTGTAAGTGCATTTAATTTAAGTACTGGAAATGTATGCAAGTTTTTTGATATATATGTTGCACTTTTAAGTTTTATATCATTTAACCACACTACCTATTCTCCAAGAGAACTTTACTTCATTGGCCACTGTTGTACAGCGCTTCATTTTGAATACTCAGTCATCTTTGTAGGCTTTACCTGTAAACTAAATATAATGCCAGTCTATCATGTGTGGTCCATAACCTGTGCAGTAATTCTTTAAGCAATTTATCTTGAGCTTGTTTCTTGTTTGCTGTTCATTTTTTTACTTTGATCATGTTTTCCCCATGAAGCAAGTAGATAGTTGTTGTCAGGCAGCAGGTCTTTTTTGGATAAGGAACATTTTTACAAGTGGGGGTATTGCTACTTTCAGCATGTTACTTGGTACTTTTATAAAGCTAAATATAAATTATAATTAGAACTGCAATACAAGGAGAAGTGGCTTGAGTTGAGTGCTGCTTGTTTTTTATATCTGATTTTGATTGGCATTACAATAATGTATTTAAAAAGTAATTATTTTTTCATGCCTCACAACCTTTTTGTTTCCATCTAGATATTAAGTAAGCTGTCATGTAGCCAATTCATTGAAATATCTTTTTTCTTCTCCACTTCATTTTGTCTTGATTGGACTCTCATAATAACAGTTTGGCACCCAGGGTAACGTATTTAAAGTCCCAGTTTTTGTGGTTTTGAGCATAGCTCCACCCCTTTCTAGTTGGACACACCCCCTCCCGTTAGCCCCACCCATTCAGCCCCCCTTTGATTTGAAGTCACCAGCCACCACTGCTAGGAGGGGAGAATGCAGTTGCATTTTCTGTTAGAATAAAGATAGGAATGTAACTGAGATTTAATGTTTTCAAAGTTTGCACAGGTCCTGAGAGAGGAAGGAAGAGAATTCCATTTTTTGCTAAGGAAAAGGATAGCAGGAGTTGACCAGCAGGGCGATTCAGTTTTCGGACACAGATTAGGTTTTGGTGAGTAGATCTAAGAGTTCTCTGAGGGGTGTAGGGGAGAAGGATGTTGCATAGAGCAGGGTACTTAGAGGGTTGAAAGATTAGTTTGTGGGCTGTGGTAATCTGAAGATAGTCTAGATGGCTGGAGAGTTCAAGCCAGTGTAACAAATTAAGGGCAATATAGTGATGGGAGGAGTATTTGGCTTTGGTGACAAATTTAGAAATCTTATTATAACAGACTTCAGGTAAGTTAGTTAATAGAGGAGCAGCACACATTAGTGAGAGGAGTAGATAGGTAGTGGCAAATGTTTGTCTGGTGGAATGAGAGAGAAACTGGATGTTCCTGTATAGCATACCAAGTTTTATATGGATTTTCTTAATGTTTTGCTGGACATGAGTGTCGAATTTCAGGTGTTCATCAATAGTGACCCCAAGTAGTTTGGCAAAGGGAACAACCTCTACAATGGAGTTGTTTTGGCTAATGATTTGGAATGAGTTTTTATCAAGAGGGGAAGCTTTTGAGGGAGAGAATAATAGTATTTTGGATTTATTGGCATTTAGTGAGAAGTGATTCTGAATCATCCAATTTTCAGTGGTGGAAAAAGCAGCTTGGGTCAGTGTCTGAAGCTCTGTGAGGTTGATGGCACTGCAGAATAATGTGGAATCATCTGCATATTGTACAATTGTGGTACTGGGTATGGCTTTGTGGAATTCTTAATAAAGATGTTAAACAGCATTGGACTGAGTATGGATCCCTGGGGAACCCCAGTGGGGGTGGGAAGAAAGGTTGAGGTACCTGTCCCCCATTTTATAGCTTGAGATCTATTGGAGAGGTAGCTAGAGAACTAGGATAAGGTATTCTGGGAGAGATTAAGGTCATAGGAGATGGGTGTGGGAGATGGTATCAAATGCCTTGGACAGATCTAGAAGAAAAGTAGAAGCTATTTTTCCAGAGTCCCGGGTAAGATTTATTGTCTCCAGGAAGGAGAGAATTGCAGTGGTTGTACTATGGCCTGGACGGAAGCCGTTTTGGGTTGGAGTGATTAGTTAGTTATTGGCTAAGAATGGAATGAGGTGAATGTGAATGTATTTTTCTAGTAGTTTGGAAATTGGGGTGAGGATGGCTATGGGGCAGAAGTTGGAGATCTTATTGTTTTTGCCTCCTTTATGGAGAGTTAGAATGAAGGCAGTTCACCATAGTTTGGGAACATAAGATTCTAGCATGGATCTATTGATCAGGATCTAATGGGAAGAGCGATACCATCTGCGGCTATTTTTAGGAAGGAGGATGGGATATTGTCAGGGGCATTGGAGCAAGGTTTGAGAGATGGGTTTAAGGTTGAACATAGGTGGAGGATTGGGGGTGGAGGGTGTTGTAGGTGGTGTTGACGAAAGGGTGGATTGAGGGAAGAGGTTATTGTTAGGGAAGGTTTTGGTCAGTTCAGCTATGGAGTTAGTGAAGAAGGAGTTGAATAGAGAGGCTATTTCATGGTCAGATTTGCTGGTGTCAGGACAGGGGTTGCTTTTGGTACCTGGGTTGAGAAGAGAATTAATGGAGTTCCAGAATTGTTTTGGGCTTTTAGATTGGTTAGATTGGAGTTTAATATAGTAGGACTTTTTGTCTCTGATGATTTATTTTTTAGCAAGGTTGCGGAGTTGTTTATATTTAAGAAAAGTTTCAGGCTGCTTGTTTTGATGGTATATTTTCCAGGATTTGACTCTTTGTAGCATAAGTTTTTTGGTATCTTTGGTTAGCCAAGGGGCGGATTTGGTTTTTACTCTTTTTGTTCTTGGTGGCACTAGGGAGTTCAGGATGTTTAAGAAGGAGGAGTTGAAAAATTCTATGGCCTTATCTAGTAGAAGGGTTTTTAGTGGATTCCAATTTGTTTGCTTCAGGGAGTTAGAGAAGGAAATTGGATCAAAGTATGTGAGGTTACATGTATGGATGACTTGGTGTAGGTGAGGAGAGGAGTGGGTAACTCGGTAGATAAATGCTGGCAAGTGGTCTCCTATAGGGCCGGGTGTGATGCCGGAGTTTAAGATTTTATTGGGATGGGAAGCTAGGATCCAGTCTAGTGTGGTACCTGGGGGGTTTGTTTTATTGAGCCTGGTGATGGAGTTAGTAATTTGTGTATAGTTAAATAGATTGATGGATATAGTGGGATTGGAGTTATTGATTTTATTCCAATCGATGTTTACATCTCCAAGTATATAGGTCTCCTGCTTAATACTGGAGAAGGTCCAGAAGAATATGTCCTCCAGAGTAGTGGTGTTGTTACCAGGGGGGATATAGAGAGCAATGATACAAATACTTTTGTGGTTATTACTTTTAGCAGGCCTGTTACTAGTTCTGCATTATTGAATATGGAGATAGGATTAGGGTCTGGAGTGATGGATAGTAGGTTAGAGTAGATTAAGGCTACCCCACTACCTTTTCTGTTTGGGCGGCCGTGTCTGAGGGATTGGAATCCAGGAGGAAGGATTTCAGAGTCACTAATGTGAGGTTTTAGCCATATTTCTGAAATGGCTACAATGTCGGGTTGGTTGTAGTTTAACCAGGCATGGAATTGGGTTGCTTTATTTCTTACACTTTGTGCATTAATGGTGACAAATTTGAGGTATTTATGGTTAGCTTTATAGTTTGAGGTGGAGAGATTAGCAGTACAGGTAGTGTTTAGTCCAGGATTTGGATGTATGTCTCCAGCTAAGCAGAGGTAGTTGAGGAAGGGTAGTAGTATTTTTGATTTGGTGTCTAGTAGTTGTGGGAAGTAAAGTATTAGCTTAG
>NC_056739.1:1134332254-1134357254 GCF_019279795.1 Protopterus annectens
GTTGCAAGCAGGTGTTCTGTGTTTTATTTAATCTAAATTATCACTCTGGTTCATTTGCAGTACAGTGAACAATTTCCACTGATTTGGAGAAACAGATGAGTCATATCGTTTGTCTGTAATTCCGCTCATATAATTGACTGGATTTATTTTAATGGACAATAGGATACAATTGTATGCTTTTACTAATAGTTGGAGAACAGACCACATGAGAAAGCATACTTTTCAATTTTTAACTAGAAAACACTAAGTTTTAAATGCGTTTACTATGACTGATTGTTGGTTAGTGGTCATTCAATTAATCTTTAGTACAAGGTCTAAAGCCTTGGGAAGTTGGAATCTCTAAACAGCAATGCTCCCAAGTTTGGAAACCTCACAAAAACAAGTTTTTATACACCTTATTTCTAAATATATCTATTCCAATGTCACACAAACTCAAGATAAGAGGGAGAAAGTAAAAAACAAAAGACATATTCTTACTGTTTTTATTCTCTTTATACTCACTATAAGAGTGACGGCATTTGGAAGGTAGGACTAACAGTTACAAACTCAGGACTTTGCACATCTAAGTTTTATACATTAGACACTCTATGTATATTTTCTATATGTTTTAAATGCATAATATTTAGTTGGCTTATAACATAGTAAAACTCTTTATTTTAAAGTTATGGGGAGGTGGAAGAAAACAGCATATGAAAAATATTCATTGTATTTGTTATCCTCTCACTTTATATTTATTTTACTGTTACATGAACATATGCATAGCACACATAAGAAGCCTACTGTTAATTTACTCATAAAAGTATACTTTGATAGATGACTGAGCTGTATCTTAGAATAGCCTAATTTTTGAAGAACATCATATATATTTTTTAGCATAGCATAGCATTTATGAATGGGCTTTACACATAAATGGAGAAGGATGGCAGTGATCTGGCTGTAACAGTGTAACACCAGTCATACTGCACAGCAGTATCCAGGCACAGTCTTAGGAAATTTACTCATTATATTAGTTATCCCATCAGGAAAACACCTCAACAATAGCATGTTCACTGCTACCTAAACAGTTGTGAGATCAGCAACAGATGTTTATCCAACATTCAGTGCTGTCAAGTTAAATCTGACTCTTATAGCAACCCCATATACAGCCAACACCGTCCAAAAAGCTTACTAGGCAAGTAAAGAATGGCAATAAATTGGCAGCACTTTTTTCCGTGTCACAAACATACTAGTCATATAAACACACACACACACACACACACACACATATGAAATACCCACTTCATATATCCCTGTGGATATTTTAGAGTCACCAGTCCACCTACCTAATGTCTTGGGGATAAGGGGTGAAATGGAGTACCTACAAAAAACCCATGCAAATGCAGGGACAATACAGACTCCATACATAAAGCACACCAACTGAGAACTGAATTGAAGCACCTCTTACTGTGAGATGACAAAGCTACTTACTTCAACAGACATACCCAGAAACAATTTCTTTGAAAGATAGCGCATTGTAGTGCTATGCAAATGTTTCTGTTACATTTGAGTCCCAGCAACAAGAAAGAAGGTTTAGATTTAGCTAAACCTCCATAAAGGCCTGCTTCTTATGCAGATTACAGGGCATAATTTAGTAATTTCACCGAGGAGCTTGGGCTACTGATAAGTTCAGCTGGTACAGAATACAGACAATGAACTGCTGAGATGGAGATGTGGGACTAAACAGTATTTATTTATGTAGATACTTATGTACATTTGTATGTTTATCAGAGTAGTGTGCCGATCCCAAGCAACCTATTTCAGGCACAGCCTGAGTTATCACCTTCACAACAATAAGAAAAAAATACAGTGAGAGAAAATTGCACACAGAAGAAGCTTAAGAGAAATGTACCCTCACAAGAAAGATGAAAAAAAAAAATGAAAAATTTAAGAGTAATTATAAAAATGGTTCACAAGTTTCAGAATATGAAGGGAAGATTTTGAGGAGAAAGAAAAGCTAAGAGAGATGTGCTGATTAATGTGGTTCAGCTGATATATGCTGTCTGAGAATACTTGCACATGGCTTGGTTTTAGAGGTTGTTTTTTGATCTGAGGTCTGCATTCAGAACAGGAAGGGATTTCCAGAGTTTAGGAGCAAGTGTAATTTAGTTTTTGGAGCTATCAGGCTCGGTGTAGCTTGTGAAAGACTTCTGAGGATGTAGGAGGAGATTCTTCTAGTTTGTTTGCCTGTGAGAATTGAAAATGTTTCATAAGTTAGAAGATTATAGAGCAGTAAGTCAAGTAAGTGTTTCATTTTCTGTTTAATTGGTAGCTTTGGAGAGTGTCGAACAGATGTTTTCCTGAAAGGGGAAGCTAGAGATGAAATGGCATATTTTATTGAAGACTGTCCATAAATGGTTGTGTTATTCTTTGAGATATGGTCTGTTATGGGTACGACAGAGTCTATTATGGGTATGCCATTTTCTAGTTGGGCCAGAAGGATTCCCTTACCTATGGCAGCTCTTGCTAGGGATGTTGGGTAAGATGATATTTTCCTGAATCAGAACAGTAGGCACTTAAATTTGTCATGTGTTCTTTTTATGTGGAGACAGAAGTTGAATTTTGTTTTGCTAAATTCCTATGTATGTGAAGGTGTTGCATTGTTTAGATCTGTAATGTCCAAGCCTCTGATGCTTTGGCTGCCTTTTGATTAGTGCCAAATAGACTGATTTAGTTTTAGATGGGTCAGCAATTCTTTGAACTGTGGTAGCCATTGATTGAGGTAGTGCAAGGTATACTGGAGATGAGTCTGAAATTGAGAGTGAGAGTCACTTGATCTGAAGAAGACTACATCATCTGCATACAGAATACGTTGTCTACTATGTGGCTCCTGACAGAAGTTTTGCACTTCACCAGTTACTAATAGCACAATAAAAAAGACATAGGCATGCATATAGGGTCCATGTTCATACTCCACCTGTCATAAGTGAATAAAACACATACAAGTCTTAAGCTGGTTCTAGCAGTGGATAAAAAAATCCTAAGAGTCTGGTCAATTGCATCCACTCCTATGTTCCTAAGCTCATAGTGTAAATGGTAACTACTTAGTTTTCTTATCTGAGGGATGAAAAGACATTTTCCATGAACAATTAGCAAGTGCAGAAATTTGATATACTATAGAGCCAGATTTTAGAACTCAAAGATTTTGAAGACACCAGAGGCCAGGAAAAGGATTTGGATACACAAAGAGGGTTTTTCATCCCCTGCAGGCATCTGGTCAAAATTAGCATGTGTAGTGTTCAGTGATGATTCCCAAAGTAAACATGGGCTGTGTGTGTGTGTGTGTGTGTGTGTGTGTGTGTGTGTGTGTGTGTGTGTGTGTGTGTGTGTGTGTGTGTGTGTGTGTGTGTGTGTGTGTGTGTGTGTGTGTATGTATAATGGCATAGTGACTGCTGAACCTGGGAAACTCACTTCTCATTGTGGACATCAAATGGGGTTGGCCATACTGGAGGTATGTCATGGAAGGAAACTGGAGAGTTTTTAAGTGAGGCAGGCAGCCAAGCAAACCAGAGACAGAGAAAGAAATACAGAGCAGGCAGACAAACCAGAGAGAGAGAAGCAGCTTTAATAGGGAGCTGGTTCTCAAAGACATAATTTATATTGACCCATCCCTCAGTGCCCCCAATCCATGCCACGTCCAGCAGCATTGTTCTACCCCTCCAAAATGCTTGGTCCTGTGTAGCTGGGGGCTGGTCATGGATCCTAAAAAGTTCTGGGGGTTCTGCTATTGATTATTTTATTTTACATTTGTTTACCAGAATGGTGCGACTGGTTCAAAAAGAACCTGTTTTCAGCAGCCGTCCAAGGAGAAAAGCTCCAAATAAAGAGTGTAATGTGCAAACATTATAAACAGAGTATCACAATAAAATAAAAGTGAAGCAAACATAAATGTACAGACATTACAGATAACGAAATATGAAAATAAATGTACATACAGTGGAATAAAAGGAAATAGATGCCCTGTGAGGAGGCAAATACTCTGAAAAACAGCATTCAACATGGGAAAACAATATATTTACATATAATGCATAGTATTCAAAGATGACTTTTTTTTCTGGATAGAATTAGTTGATATAAGGCAGAAGGAGGAAGAGGATAGTAGCTGCAGATTGGGGAGAGAGTGGGGGGGGGGGGTTAGCCAGGAGAAGAGCAAGGGCACAGCCAGGAGTTGTTTATGCGTTGTTTTACAGATGTTTTGAAGGCAACTAGGTTAGAAATAATTCCTGTAGGTAACAGGACCTACAAGAGTCATGTGTGCTTCTGTGCAGTAATTTTTTTATTTTATACACCCTATCCACTTTTCCTTTTCCCTGTGCCCCCCAGTTTCCTGTTGCATTTGAGGACAACTCCACTCTTAGGACTGTACCTCCCCTTAGGGATCATCACCAGCAGGCACTCTCTGCCCAAGACAGGCATGCTTATCCCTCCCTGCTGCTCTGTCAGTCACCTGAGCTGCTAATTAAACCCTGGTCAGCTGGACCATAGTTAAGGCTTTATCCTACCATTGGAGTGGCTGTTGTGCAGCTACCTCTTCATGTAGCTCATGGTCACTACATCTTGAGGAAATTAAATTCCTGACCTCTGGATTTAGACAGAATTCTGAAAAGGAGTCCCCAGGGAGCTACATGTGAAGGAAGAAGCTGCCTGAAAGGTATCTCTGAAATCTGGAAAGAGATAGGAGCTGTTGTGCTGTAAAAGATGTAGAAGAGAAACTACTAGAGTTATCCCTGCCTGTTTGACCAAGTTTGTTTGAGTGAAAAGATAATGTACTTTGTAAGCATTCTGCATTTGATTTGATATTGAAACCGGTTAATGAAAAAGAGGCGACAATAAACTGCACTATGCACTTTTGCAAAAAATGAATTATGTGGACTGCAAGAACAAACTAGTAATGCATTATAGACTGGATTTTTTTTTTGCAGAAATCATTTTTTTCCTTCCATATGAATAAATCTTAAGATCTCAACTAAAACTGACAACGCCAAGCACAAAAACTATCGCCAACAGTGGAGTTTGCCTCCTTCTCCGCTGCTGTATTACCCTAGAGTTGATATATATAAGTCCAGGGGTGTAGAGGAACACCCCCCAACATGGGCTATGTTCACTGAAGGTAAGTTTCAGTGAGAAGTTTTCAATTTTTTTTTTACTTTTGTGAAACTAGTTTCAGCCAACTTGATTCTATATGATTAGATCATCAATAATCAAAAATATAAGAAATCAAAACTACACAAATCAAATTGAATACCATTTTATACATAGTATTCACCTCACTCACTGTCGACAACTAATATAATTCAGCAGATTACAATACAGTGATATGTACTGATCCACATACACAATATACAAATGTGCAAACATAAAAGACACAAACTTTGGAAATTCTACATTATCATAAGATGATCTCTGACTTTTGCCATAAACATGTTTCTTTTCTTTCTTATGAAAAATCTTTCTTGGTGAAGTAAAGGGCCTCATCCTCCCAGAAAAAATGCATTTTCAAATTATCCACGTTTGCTCTCTAACAAAGGTATTTGTAATAACAAAAAGATAATGAGCTCTTCAGTGTAGAAGACATTTTACTCATCTGTGCCAACTTTCAATGAGGTTCTGTGCATGAAGGAATGCACACTCCTGCACATCACAAATGCTTCAACAATTAGTTGCAAACAGTAGAGAAAATGGACCAGTAGCAGCCACAGAAGTACAAAATTGCCTCACTTTACAATAAATGCAGTACTGTTCAGAGTACTCCAAAAAATTACTGGCTGATTCTGGGAGGTCACATTTAAAACTACATACACCAAACATATTAGCTGGCTAATCATATAACATAATTATATGTTTTCAACATTCAGCATTCTAATTATCTTTGCATCATAGGTTCATAGGTCAATACAAGGTGGCTAATCCAGAAACCCATTACTAACCTATCTGCAATATTCCAGGTCATACGACCCCATTGACATGACAAATATATACCTAGCTTTGATTCCTTTCAGTAATGGCTGGGGAGGATGGATTTACAATTGTCCATCCATTCATCCAGGTTACATTTAAAGAGAGCCAAGGAACTAATTTGGTTCACATCAAAAGGAAGTCTATTCCATAAAACAGAGATTATCTGGGATATTTATCTATCTCACCAGCAGATCCTATTTATGTTTTAGTGAGAGTTAATATTTCTTGACTAGGTAGTTGCATAGGACAGGTAATGTCCTTAGGTCTGGTAAAATAGTACCCCTGGTGATAAATATGGTAAGGTAAAAGGATTTCCTAACAACAGTGAATACAGATAAAAGGATAATTCATTGTCAGTGAAGGTGCCTAGGTCCATAATGGATGAGACATCTTTCAAAGGGGTGTCAACTATGCTGTACATGCATGGATGTCTGGTTGTTCTGAAGGGCAGAATACTGCATTTCTTGGCATTTCATTTTAGGTTGTGGTCAAGGCACCACTTATTGGTGCATGTTAATCTCTCCTGAAGAATTTGGAAGTCAGATGGGGAGTTAACAACAGCTCCAAGTTTGCTGTCAAACGCAAACTTGACCAGGCACAGGCCCTTGATGATGGTCTTGAAATCAAAGATGTTAATACCAAAGAGAAGTTGCCCTAGGACCAGAATGACTGCTGCAGTCTCCACTCCTCTGGCACAAATTCAGTGGAAATGCTGAGGCTGAACAGGCTTACTAATGAGTTTATCAGACAGTGTCTGATGCTGATAAGAAGACAGCCTGACACATTATCAGGACCCATGGAGTAAGTGTTTTTGGCTTTAGAGGGAACATTTAGCACTTGTTCAGAGGTGATCAGAAGGGACGGTGTAGGTGTGGTAATAAGCTGGTGGCAGTTAAAGTGGGATAGGGGGTGTAAAGTTAGAGTTTAATTTGTACACTAATATATTGGCTATGTACTCAGAGATGACTAACTGATGTTATTATATATTGGCTTTGAGCATTGCTGAGCATTACCTGTAAGGTTTATGACATAACTGAAGAAGATTTTTTGGTTGTCCTTAGCAGAAGTAGCAATTCTCAATTTGTACTTCATTTTGAAAGATTTGATTTTGTTTCTGAGTTCTTTGTTGATCTTTTTTGACTTCATCTCTAGATGATGGGGGTATTAAGTTTGGTGTTGTGGACTATGAGTTTCTTGCTCTTTTTGTATAGTTTTATAATAGCATTCTACCATAAGGGTTTGTCTCTGAATCTGGCATTGTATTTATGTTTTATGGGAACAAATGCCTTGATGAATGCTTTGAGGTGAGCATAGAAAGTATCCCCAAATGTGGCAGCATGTGAGATACAGTCATCAAGGTGAAAAGGGTGCTTACATTTCATCAGGTTATCAGGTAGCTGGATTCTGTTTGCTTTAGAATAATCTCTAAAGACAGAAGGGTTTTGCACTAATTCATGTTTTACCCCCAGAGTGAGGGTTATGAATGGTAGTCAGATTTCACTAGTGCTGGAGTTGTTGTAGGTGTTGAGCATAGGGGTGCAGCATCTGCAAGAACCATCTGTAATATCTTGAACAAGCTGGATTAGGGAGCTAGGTCCAGGAGTCTTTGTGCATATTTATTTGAGATGGTATAGGTTTTCCCAGTTAATGGAAGGAGAGCTGAAGGCTCCCAAGAGAATATTGTTAGGCTTAAAAGGGAGGGATGTCATTTTGTTTAGATATGCCCCATGGGTTGAAGTGATATGGTGGGGGGTATGGTAGAGGTCTATGTTATGGTACAGAATTTTACTTACCATAAAAAGGATATGGAGAAGTTCAAGGTCACTGAATGCCTGGAGGTGGGATATCTTCTTAAGAATACAAACACTGTCCACCAATGACACTGTCACTTTACATGTAGGGGTGTTATTGCTGTTCTGAAACCATGTTTGAGTAACTACACAGATATCTATATTTTCAAGAGTTATGAATCCTTGTAAGAAGTGCAACGTCTTGTTTAATCTTCTAGCATTGAGTGTTTCTACCTTTTTCTAGTTTTGATTCTGATTAGTTATGTTGTTAATATGAAGAGACTGACCTTGCCTAAAAATGATGGGGGGCTTGGAAAAGGTCCTGGCCAATATATGGAAACCATGAGGAGACAGGTGCAAGCTATCCCTAACAAAGCAGACAAAAAAGCATCTGAAAAGCAAACATGCCAACTTATGTGATAGTAAAGATTTAGGTAGGCATAACTTTATTTAAATTGATATAGCACAAATAACATTTGCTGAACAACTCATGTTATTTAACACAAGATCACTTGTATCTATCCAGTATTCTAGACTACACAAGGTCAAACTTCCCTTAGGGAATACACAAATGAACAGATATTTGTTGTAAAAACTATTTTGTTTGTTGTGTTTGTTGACCAGGATATTCCAACTGGGCCAGCCATCCAAGACCCTTTTTCAGCAGATACCTAGGGAAAACATCTCCACAGAAAAAGTAGTTAGCAAAGTCAAAAAGTATAATAGATTTGTACTATAATGAAGACAGTAACATAGCTACAACATTCAGTACTATGAATTACAATACTGAAGAACATTCATCTTCATAAACTTACAGGTAAAATGCAAAGGTAGCTTGTAAGGTATGCAGGGAAGAATGGTGGGTTTGACAGATTAAAGTGAGAATGTCTAAGTATTAAGTATCTGAGATTAAGCAGAAGAGTGTAACAGGGAGTGAGCTCTACGTGTATGCTACATAAATGACATATAATCAGTGACCTTTCAAAGGTGTTGCTGGAGTATTTACCTACATACCTGCACGGGTGCTTTTCTTCTCAGATCCCTGCTGAAAATGGGCCTGACATAGTGAGACAAACCCAGTTAACAAAGTACAATACATAAATTACACAGACACATACACACAAAAATGTCTATATAGCTATGGGTACAAAATAGATCAGCGGAGTAGTATGTTGTATGAACCATTTCAGCAGATATAAAGCAGTGAGTATGATCCACAAGGCTAAGCTCCCTCACTCTGTATGATATCTGAACAAAGGGAACACTGTAGTGCACAGGATGCCACAAATATCCTTCAAAACTGGAGAAAAGACAGGCTTGTTAAGTACTTTTCTAATGTCAGAAAGGGAAGCTGTTTTACTATATCTGCCTCCTTACCTTCTATCAAAGGCAGTCCACACAGCCTATCTGGACCTTGCCAAGGCCTTAGATACCATTTCCCACTCTGGAATCATAGATAAACTTACTAAGCTGGGCATAAATCCTTACGTCACTCGATGGGTTGCCAACTGGCTTACTGACAGAACCCAGACTGTAAAAGTAGCCGACTCCAAATCCACCTCCAGACAAGTGACAACTGGAGTACCTCAGGGTTCAGTCCTGGGACCACTCTTGTTTGGCATCTACTTCTCTGAAGTACAGGTAAACACTAAGGGACTCTGGCTAACAAAGTTCACAGATGACTGCAAACTGGGAGCCATTATTGAATCCCCAAATGATGTGAATATTCTACAAAAGGTCCTTACAGAAACAGATGCCTGGTGCCAGAGCCATGGGCTAAAGCTTAATGCCAAGAAATGTATAGTTATCCCCTTAGGAAAAAAACATGTACCCATGAATTACCACATAGATGGCAGTACACTAAGCATCGAAAGTGTGATGAGAGACTTAGGGACACAGGTGGACAGAGGTCTCACTTACGATAACTACATTGCCACAACAGTCAGGAAATCCTTCTATGTGGCACACCTCATCACTAAGGGCTTTTCATCCAGAAAAAAGGAGGTCATTGTCCCACTTTACTCATCCCTCATTAGACCCATTATAGAGTATAATGCCCCATTTGGTATGTACCTCACAAGACATCTGCAACAGCTGGAAAGGCCACAGAAATACCTCACTAAAAGAATCACAGGCCTAAAACAGATGCCATATGCTGACCATCTAAAAAAACTCCAGCTATACTCTGTGGCATATCGTCTACTCAGAGGCGATCTCTGCTTAACATACAAGGCCATGTCAAACCCTGAGCTGTTGGATATGATCCACTTAAAGAAATCCCAATCCGTCAGAGCCACATGCTCCAGGGATCTAAATCTTGTCATCACAATGAACAAAACATGCTGGAGGGATAGGTTCCTGACCCAGAGACTCCCCATACTCTGGAATAGACTGCCCATACATGTCAAGCAGAGCGTCTCTTTGGCCCTCTTCAAAATGAAACTTGATGATTGGATAGGAGATAGGAAATTTACCCCGGGGATCATGTCAGTCGCCCTGCTAGACAGGGGACCAGAGAAGTAAATATTGTGGCAAGAAATATCCATGGAATTGTTATGGCTAGGCTTGTAGAGGCCCTAGGGCCGATAGCCTAGTACCAACCTATGAACCTATGAACATGACGCATGGAATCACTGGGGAGATATCCTATACTTCCTCTGAGTTTGTTCAATCTTGTATGTGTAGTTCAGGGCTGGGGGTGCCCCCATCATGGTATTCAGGGAGGCTTAGTCCCTGCAAAAGACACTCTGGTGATGTTTTACTATACCTACAACCGCTCACCTTGTTTAGTAAAGTGTGTGATCGCTACCATTCTGAGAGTTCTGTACAACAGTTTTATACCAAATGGAATTCTAGGTACAGAGTTAAGGGAGGAATGTATAGCAAAACTGTGCACAGAAAGGTGCTTAATGAGCTGTTGTTAATCACGTCTAAGTATTGTTAAGCTGTAGTCACATGCTACAACATAACAGCCACCTCAAAATAGAAGAAAGAGTAATAACAGCTTTGCAAGCTCTGAGATAGTTTGCCGTGCCACACTTTTTAACAAAAGTTGTGGCAAAGCGAGGTCACTAACTAATTTTAAAACCATTGGGTTCTCAGGACACTTCACTTCTGACTGTTGTCTGTGAAGCAGTGTTAAGTGTTTTTTATGATGTTCAACGCTGTAAAACTGTTTGTGCTCTTACACTTTTTTCTGGAACTGGTTGTACATGGAGCAAGCAGTGCTCTATGCACTACAAAGATTTATGATTGGACCTACCATATCACAACTGTTATTATGACTTCTCAGCATAGATGCCAATGTTCACCTTTCAAGTTTCACTTTGCTCCACTCTTGAGGTGAATATCTTGGTACCCATGTATCAATCACATATACTGGTTATGACTGGAGACCGAACCACAATCCTCTATAAAAAATACACTGATATTGTAGCTGTTAGGTCATGCATCTCTAGCCATAGAGCTCTGCCTCTTGAATGGTATACCCAGGTGGTATGTCTGTGCCGCAGTGAGCACACAACCAAAACCTGTTATATTTTACTAAGAAAAGCATGTATGTACATGAGCAATGCAGCTTTTTATTCATGTTAGCCCTGCCTAAATATATAAATATATATATATATATATATATATATATATATATATATATATATATATATATATATATGTGTGTGTGTGTGTGTGTGTGTGTGTGTGTGTGTATATGTCTCACTTTCAGGTTTACCTTCTACCGTTCTATAGCATATAAGATTAAAGCACCATGAATTTCAAGGGCATGTTTTGAGATGTGAGATCTTACAGAATTATCTCCTGATGGCCAAGTTCATTCTCACCAAAGAGTCACCCACACTGCATATGGTAAAAGCCAGTCTGTTCTGGAGAAATGACCGGTCAGATTGTTAAGGGGTCAAACATTTTAATAACTTACCCTGACTTTTGTTGTTTTGTTGTCTTGTTATAGAATGGATTAAATGTAACCTGTAAATCTATGAGACTGCTGCTCTTACTGTGTAGAAAATACATTTTATAAATATTCTTTGCATACTGCAACGCTTCAGGTAAAAATAACATCAGTATTACATTATTGATCCATACATTATAAATACTCATTTAATTTTCAGTAGTAGTACTGTCTGCTCTGCCTTCCATCGTTCATTATATTGCTACATTCTCTAAATGTCATTTTGTTTCCTTAAATAGATTTCCTCCAGCAGACACAAGTTACAATAAACTGCCTACTATACTATTTAGAAAAACCCACAAATGGGGAGGTCATATGAGTGACTGAGGGATGTCAATACTTGCATTCACTTTATACTCAAAGCTCTACCTTATACACTGTTTAGCATTCTGCTGTAATACTCAAAAAATTATGGTTAACAAGATTGAATTATCAAAAATCAAAATGTGTCTAGTATAATAATATATAACTGGAATTAACAACTCATGAAAAAAGTAATTTGGCTAAACTAAAACAATAATTCATCAATGGCTAACAATTTAGTTTTTTTTTTTTTTGGGGGGGGGGGGGGGGTGTAAACATGTATCGGTTATAAATGTTCCAAAGAAATATTTCAGGACAAAACTAAATGGTTACATTGTGAATCCGCATTTTGCTTCTGCCAAGGGCATATATTTTTAGATTCATGTTTACAGAGGCAGACAAAAAGCTGTAAGCCTTTTTTTCCTCAGTCCACATTTTGTGTCAGTGCATTGAACTTCATGTCCCAGAGGCTAGGCATCAGTCACCTTGCATGTGACATTCCCCTCTTAGCTGGCAGTGCAACAATGACAGAAAGCTGGGCAGCCTACTCAAAATCACTGTTAATATGACATTTTCAGTACTATGTATATTAAACCAGCAATCAGAATTTCTGAAAAGGCATATTTGCAATATTATCGGTCAGTGGCTTACTGAATAAAGTTCTGCAGAAGGTTCTTGTACTGCATGATGAATCAAAAATAACCTCATGTGGCAACATAAAGCCCAGCATGGTGGAGACATACTGCTGTGCTGACATTCCCAATGGCCTTTAGCTGTGCTTGCGAAGGTTGAAGTTAAACATTTTATGACGCTTATGCCCAGTACAGAATGATGTCTCTTTCTCTTTTTTATTTAATGACTATCATCACCCTGGTGACCAAAAGGTTCATATGACTGATTTCTGTCAGAAACCAGAAATGAGAAATGAGTAAACACAGTTTAGTCAGTATTTGATGAATTAAACATTGCATATGTAATGGAAAATTATTAAAGTGTTTTATTTTTATTCAGAATAAGAATCACATTTATTGGCCAAGTATGCACACATACAAGGAATCTGACTCCGGTTTTGATGACTCTCCATGTATTAATTACATAAAGGGCATACATACAACTATTAAAAACAAAACAAAAAATGTACATATATATATATATATATATATGTATACATATAAGCACAAGGTGCAAAGTGCAACTCAGTACAAGAAATACTGAAATAAACTCTGAAAGAAACAAGTATTAACAATACGTAAGCAATATTGCAGAACTCAGCTGAACTTTTCTAGCATACAAGCAGAGTGGTTTGTTATAAAATCGTATGTACATATTTTCGTTGATGCATTTGACACATGGTGCTGGAAGTTGCCCGAAGTAAAAAAAATACTAAATAAATCAATTTGCACTTCAAATAACAGTTGAAAAATACTTGTCAAGCCTCTGACTTTGGGGAAATGGTTAACATACTTGTAATCGATGTTTAAAGGCTGTTGCACATTTATGCTGTGTACAAATGTAGGCTAAGACCAATATATTAGATCACAAGAAGTTTCTGCTTCTTGTGGACATTAGAAATGAAATCTGGCAAGTTGCCAGGAACTAGAAACCTTAGGTGAGAGAATATATATTATTTTTTTATTTAGGATATGTTTGTGGTCCTGCTCACTGCAATGTAACACTGCCATGCAGAATGTGTGTAAATATTTACTGACAGCGTAATGTACATGTTTTAGTATTAGGCTATAAAAGGGATTTATCATCTAAAGCTTGATGAGGTTGTTACCTAGTTAGTTAACGATATTATGTTTTATTGCTGTTGTTCCTTGTTATTGTTTCAATATTTGTTCCATTTTAAGGAATTTTGTCACTTGTTAGACTGACTGGAATTATTGGAGGGTCACATATGCAACATAATTTCCGGGAATAAATCCAAGTCCAACACTTTATAAAACATGATGTGGTGGGGACTTAAAGATGGCCGCCATTCTGTGAGCACTGCTAATCTACAGCTCTTCAATACTTATGGAATAAAATCAACCCAGAGGAAATACCAGAACCAATTTAATCACAATATTCTGAGCTAACAACTATAATCCATACCCAGAAAACCAGGAAGGGGGAAATAATCCTGAAGAACTAACAAATCTAACAAGATTACATCTGATTATCTGGGGCTGAGGAAATAATCAAGGAAAGGAAGCCGTGGCTCAGGGCACTGTACACATTCACTTCTATCTATTAACCAAGATGCCTTACTTCCACAAAATGTCAGAAGAAGATAACAATATGGACACTACAACAACAAAAAGTAAAATCTCAGAATTATTATCTCCGGAAAAAGATCTGAACTCTAAAAGGCAGAAAATAACAAAACAACAAGACAGTGCAAAATCAGGGAATAAAAACAAAACAGAGCAACTAGCAAACCTGGATGACGTAAAAGCAGCTTTACTGCCTATTCAAGAGGCAATAAAAGAAATGTCTGTTTAACTACAATCATTTGGAACTTCCTTCAACCAAATCTTAGAAAGAATGGACAAATATGAAGCCAAAACCATGGAAAACGAGGAAAAAATATCCCTTCTATCCAAAAAATCTGATTCACATGAAGCAGACATACAAACCATGCAAGCTAAAATTATTGATCTGGAGGCAAGATCCAGAAGGAATAATATAATCATCAGAGGCATGCTGGAAAACATTCAGCACAATGATCTGATTCCTTCTATCATACTCATATTTGCAACACTTCTTAAAGACCAAAAAACAGCCCAGCAAATAATAATTGAGAGAGCACACAGAGCCCTGAGACAATCTCAAACTTCAAATGTTCCAAGACCAGTTTATGCCAAAATACTCAACTTTCAAGATGTTAATAAAATATTAATATTTGCAAAGAAAAATGGAGGACCCCTAATATGGAACAACAACAGAATTTCTATAGCCCAAGATCTGTCTCTTCAAATTAGGCAAGCCAGACAGCTTATGTCTCCCTATTGCAAATTTCTAATTGACAAAAACATAAAATTTCAAATGAAGTATCCAAATACCTTACTATTTTCTGTGGATGGGGTTAAATACTCAATCGCCAGCAATACAGAAGCAAAATCAACCTTTATGTCTGTTTTTAGAAGAATTCCCACCTTGGACAGCTAACTTCAATCTCCAATGTGATTCCGAGATTAAATGGGTCCCATAATAATAGCCATGGACTTACTTTTCCTACAGTTTGCTCCTGCCTTGCTCTAGGCCGCTTTTTTGGATTGGCGCAACCTTATTTCTTGTTCTACATCCACGAGAGCCCCAACAGGAAGTACACAACATCCGCGTCATGCTCGCTTTCCCACGGGAGGAACAGAAAGTGCTTTTGCTGCTACAGAAGCCATTTTAAAAAGTAACACTTCTGGAAGTCCGTCTACATGAAGTGTCTCCCTTCGAGAAGCTAAGCAATCGGCATAGCTGTCCAGTAGTTCGAAATGAAGATCAATGGAACTGTAAAGCAAAAAAAAAAAAAAAAAAGTTAAATACTGATGAGAAATCGTTAAGAAATGTAATGGTTACAGTTTAAGCACATATTCTCTCTACACATAGCAATCTAAGTTACTTTTAAATGTCAACATTTATAACTAATGTTCCCAACTTCTCATAGCATAATTAGAGCTGCTAATGCATATTACACTCCTAATAGTCATGAAAATACCAAGTGCTAACAAAACAGATTTTATATACCATAAGGACTACACTTTTGAGGTTATAATCACAGGACTTAATGTCACTTATGGTAATTTTAGCATAGCTAATTCTGCCCTCTTTAAATCTGTATCTATACATAATATGAAAACATATGGTTGGTTTGGTCCCTTACATAAAGGCAAACATGTTACAAACTGCACAACATGAGAACCCCTGCGCTAACTTTAACACATTCACTAATCCTGAGATATATAATCTACATAAAACTACTTTTTTGCCACTAATATGTCAGGAATTGAACTCTCCTGGTTGGACACTATACTGAAGGTAGTGAATTAAGTAACTTAATACAAAATAAAGTGTAATACTGTAATAAGCTGACACCAACAGAAACATATTAATAATTCCTGAAAACTCTGCTTTAAAGCATGCTACCTTGGATATCATGTTGCTGACCCAGGTAATTTTAAACTCATAGAACTGTAAATGAAGTTCACACATACAAATATTTAATAATAATAGAAAGAAGCAATGCTTTTGAGGTGCTTTATATAAGATATACCATTGAGTAAATCTTACTAGGACACACTATACCGAACTTCAGTTTACTTTAAAGCATTTAATACATAATACATTTGATGCTGAAACCAACTTAGAAGGAATTTGCCTAACTCTGAGAACAAAGAAAATACATAAGTTAATGTATTGAGTCTACTACAGAGTGTAGTTTGGAAGTAGATGCTCTCCTATAGTATACACTCGATAATGCATTAAGGATAGTAGAGTGCTTACTCTCTTTTTTGTGTCTATCTTATATTTCACAATGCTATAATAATAATAAGATTCACACCTATGTGAATTGGTCACTAATGTTTGCATAACTAAGTGTGTCTATGTTCATGTATATGCATATCTGTATGTGGTTTTATAGTTATTTTGTTTTCTCCAGGACTCATCAGAATAAGAAAGTGCAATGTAAAACAGATAAAGTATATCAAATCTGTTCCAAAGAAAAGTAGCGGCAAGATCTGTTTAAGCACAAGGCCATCCTAGAATTAAACAACACAGGGCAGGGGTAATAAAACTGAGGGAGTGATAATTCTTGTAACAGTGGAACCTCAAATTTGAGCAGTCCACCAAAGTAAAGAAAGTAATGATCTGGGACAACAGTCTCCTACCAAGGGGAAGAAGACTAATTTACAAACTAAGTTTAAATGAGGATGGAATATACTCTATGAACACGGTTATCAAATTAAACTTGAAATAACAATTTATAATGGTTAAACTTTCAGAAACTATTAGAGGTAAGTTTCTTAATTTGATGTTACCTGTCTTTAGGCAAGTTCAGAACTGGTTAAAATGGATTTTTCAACTTTGATACCCTTTTTATTAATCTTATAGGAAGAGACTTGGATTGCAGAAGTAGTGTTTGTTAGGGAATGAGTGGGTTAGGCTTTGTACAAATAGTCTTAGGTCACACAGGGCCACTAGGACTCTTTTACCTGTTGAATACTAACATACAAGGTATAGATATACTAATAATTCAAACAAATACAAACATCAAATCTGGCAAGGTCCTGTTTAATTCCTGGTCCAGGAGATTAGTGGGTAGGCACAGGGAAGGGACGGGAATAAAGGAATGCTTTCATAACATGTTTTACATAAGAAACAAACACTTCCCAATATACGTACAAAAAATTTCCAAGATTACTTACACAAAATAAAAGCTTTATAAATGTGGGAAATAGACTCATGGAACATTAAAGGGCTCCAGAACATTAAGAAAAGGAAACTGTTTCTTCACCTAGCGTTACAGTCTAAGGCAATCTTTTTACTAATTCAAGAAACACATTGAACTACTGAACAATGGTCAGAAATCAAGGAAAAAAAGTGGATAAGAGAAATTATAGCTTCTGAAGGGAAAACCAACAGTGCAGAAGTAGCCATAATCATTAAGAACCAGTACAAAGATAAAATTCTAGAATCCAGAACAGATAAAGAAGGAACATGGTGTTATGTAACCCTTTTAAATCCTGATTATGATAAACCCATTTTACTTCCCAATATATATGCTCCCTGTAATAACCAGCACTCCATTTTCGCTTCATTGTATCCTATCCTAAACCAATATAATAACCACTACATGATCATAGGAGGGGACTGGAATGCATATCAGAACCCAAAAAAGGATAAATCGAGTCCACAGAAATCATGTAACAAACAAGCAGTTTTAACATTAAGCGAACTTAAATATGACTTTAATTTATATGATCCCTTCAAATATGGTAATAACACAAATAACTCAAATAATTTTACATTTTACTTCTAACTGTCATAAAATGTGGTCGAGAATTGACTTTTTTCTAATTTCAGAAGCACTAATTAATCTTGACCCCACAGTATGTGTATATGCCCGTCTGATAATTCTAAAATTACTTTAAATATTATTAAGACCACGAGAAACAACACACTACAATGGGGATATAACTGGTCTCTGAACCCCAATCTTTTAAATAAAAAGGAAATAACTCAGGAAGTTCAGGACATTCTTAAAAGGTCCCTAGAGAATTTAGCAAAACAAAAACACCTTCCTGATATCGAATGGGTGGCAACTAAAGCCCAGATAAGAGGTATTTTTCTACAGAAAGCTTCTCATTATAAAAAAATCCAACTTAAAGAAGAAAAACAACTAGAGGCTAAAATTAAATCATTAGAACTGGATCTAATTAAAAACTACAATACGCAAACCGAAACAGAATTATTGAAATGCCAGAAAGATCTATTTTTGGTTCACAATAATAATCTATCATTTCATGAAACTAAAGTACTTGCAAAATATGCTAATCATATACAAACTCCGTCACGAGCATTGGCAAGGATTATTAATCAGTCTAAAACACCGTCTCAAATTTCGGAAATAGTTTATAAGAATAAAACCTACACGAAAACCGAAGACATTATCAAAATTTTTGAAGTTTTATATTCACAAATCTATGGAGAACAAAAACACCTACTCACAAATCAAAATAGTACAGACTTCCTACAAAAACTTAACTTCCCGAAAATTGATGTGAAACAAAGAAAAGAGTTAATAGAACCAATAACCATGGAAGAAATAATAACAACAATCAAAAAATTGAAGTCACATAAATCTCCCGGCCCAGATGGTCTTACAGCGGAGTTTTACAAAACATTCTATCTTATCGCTGCACAAATATTATATCATGTATTAAACTATATAATAAACAATAAAATTAATGATATACACTTTAATGCATCCAAAACAATTTTCATACCCAAAGAAATGGCAGAGCCTCAAAATCCGGATAACTACAGACCCATTTCATTACTCAATATTGATACTAAAATTTTAACATCCATTCTGGCTAATAGACTGAAAAAAATAACAGACATAATTATTTCAAATGAACAATCGGGTTTTTTAACATCTATGCATACCAGTGACAATACACTAACACTGCACACATTAATCTCATATGCTAATCTCAATAACCAAAATATATATGCACTACTTATAGATGCTCATAAGGCCTTTGATAGAGTCAGCATAAAATTTTTATTCCAAATCCTACCTTACTTTAACATACCCGAAGAATTTATTACAACCCTGCAAATACTATACAACAATCCTTATGCAACATTATATATAAATAAAAGGTGGTTGAATAGGATACAAATCAGAAATGGCACTCGTCAAGGGTGTCCTTTATCTCCCTTATTGTTCAATCTTTATCTTGAACCCCTATTTCTAAACATCAAGCAAAATGTATATCATAATGCCCTACTAATATATAACACAAAAATTTCCCTATCAGCGTTTGCTGATGACCTTAACATATATTGTACAACGCCAACCACAGACACTAAAAAAATACTGTCTGCTATCGAAGACTTCACATCAATTTCAAACTATAAAATAAACCTTAAAAAAACTAACATTTTCCCTTTAAAAACTCCGAAACCTTTCTCCCTGTTACCTTTGATAGGTCAAATAAAAGCTGAAGAAAAGATTAAATATTTAGGAATTACATTCTCTACAGATAACAACATTTTTTTATCTCAATAATATCAAACAAAAATGGGATCACATCCTACTTGATTTAAAGAGATTGAAAAATCTGAGACTACCACCGTTAGCCAAAGTCTCAGTTATCAAAATGAATATCTTGCCCAGATTTTTATACATCTTCATGTCCTCCCAGCTATCAATACCTAAGAAATTTTTTAAGCAAATTCACAATGAATTTGCTAAATTTATATGGGAACCAAAAAAAAGTAGAATCTCATATGATAAACTGATGACTCCGAAAAGCAAAGGTGGATTAGACCTACCAAACTTTTAAAATTACTATTCAATCATAAACGCCAATAGAACTTTAAGAATCGCAAATTACAATATGCTAGGAAATATCTGGATGCCACATTGGGTCAAACTGGGTTTTAAACATATTGAAAGCCTGAAGATAAATCCCAAACCAATACCTTTCTTAAGCAGTAAGAACATTAGAGCATATAACATACTGGAAGGCCTTAAAAATGCTATAATATTAACACAAAATCTTTTCAAGTCAGTAAATCTCCTTCAACCCATGATGATACTACAACCCATCCAAAAAAACCCTAACCTGAGAATTAACAATCAGCTAATAGACCTGAAAAAATTCCTGTTAATAATTAATATAACACTACAAGATCTATACCCATATTTGAACTGTACCACTCATGAAACAAGAAACCAATTGGACCCTCCCAAAACATATTTGCTGATCTTAAGACAGATTAAAGAATTGGGTCTAAGCTACCTTCAAGATATAAACATCAATAAAGATGACTTAATGAAATGTAACTCATTATGGCAAGCCCTTCTACAACACAATAAATTCATAACATGCTCATACAAAATGATCAAAGACCTGAAATTTCAAGAACACATACTCTTATCAAGTTATTGGAAAGAAAAAATACCTATGGTGGAAAACCATAAAATAATACAAGCTATCAACCTAACAACAAAATCCATATCCCTTCAGAAGTTAGGCTTTACCCAACTCATGATATATAATAATGCGTATTACACATGCCTTAGACTGCATAAATTTAACTCTAGAAACTCCCAATTTTGCCCTCATTGTAAAGATGAAGCTGCTGACCTTTTACACCTGTTCTGGAGCTGTAAATGTGTATTCAAACTTTGGAACTCCCTGAAAGTACAACTACAAAAGATGGCATATCAATCATCAACGCTTACTTGGGAATTTACGATGCTACACATTTCCCTAATTAACCTATCTAAAAGTCAAGCAATCATTCTCATTAATATCTTTCTATTAATGAAGTTTTACATAGCTACCAACTGGATGACCCCATCTAAAATCATATGGAATAACTTTAGGAACTTAGCAATAAAACATATACTAGCCCACAAATACATAATAAACAGACAAAACAAAAATCCCAATATTTTGAAACATTGGGAACAGAGTTTCAATATAATACTTGCATAAAACATTGATTTTGGAAGACATTTACAACATACACAACAAAACAATAACATTATATAGTATTATACCAACCTGGTGGTACTAACCCTGGAGAAAATAACTCTTATTTCTTTCCTGCTATGAAACTATGAAAGCATTCATGTAAATAGTGTAAATATGTTCTATATATATTGTTGTTGTACCAGTTATATATCACCTGTGTTTACTCTTGTGAATTGATGTATATTGAAAATAAACAATAAAGAAATATTATTGAAAAAAAAAACATGATGTGGTCCTTGTGCTGATTCAGAATAACTATGATCGATTCTCAAAAAGGGGTTATTTTCTTATTTCTATTTATTTTCAAGATTGAAGTAGACAGAGTAAATAGCTGTGTAAAATTGTTGCAAAATAAAATTCCTTTATAGCTTTTTAAACTCCCATGGCACTCCAAGTGCCATCCAAAGAAATAACTACTAGAATGCACACATTTGCTGCAAAGCAGTAAAAACACTTGTCACTCAACACATGTTTAATCATAGTCCACTGAGATGGTGAGATCAATGACTATGGCTCCATTTAGGAACTGTTATCCATGTTTTAAAGGGTTTCATCTGGGAATTGTCCAGTGTACATTTAATGTACTTCTGTCAGCAAAGAACCCATGCTAATTTCTGGAGTTTTGCCTGTGTAAGCATTCATTTTTCCAAGATTTTTCATAATGCTGGAAGAATACATATTATGCAGAACTCCATTACTTACATTTATGGCACTGGAAATATAATTTTCTCCAAATTAACTCTGATGACGCAGTTAAACCAGCAGCAGTTTATTACCTTTGTAAGTCTCCTTCTGTGCTTTCCATCACAAAATTACCTGCTTTCTTCATCACTGTGTGTCAAACTAGATACATCATTGTCTTCCAACAGGGATTCTTTGTATTTTCCAAAGTGTAGAAATTGTATCTCAGAAGAAAACTTTACATGTTTTTTTTCTTTTATGTATTTTCAGTTGCTGCAGCAGAAGGATAAACTAATATGACACATTAAAGTGGTTTATTTGTAATAAATGAATGATACTTAAATTCAAATACAAATGCCAAAACAGCACAAATTCATAGGAAAATCCAGTCATAACCTAAAACATGTTATCCTTATTGTCTCTTATTTTAACAAATGCTTTTGACCTTGTATAGCCTTGATTGTTATTTTAACTGATTTCCACAATGCTATAAAAGTGACTTCCTACCATATCTCATTGTAATTAATTCACAAAATAGCACTTGTGCTTCACTGAGGTACAGGCCTGTAGGTAAATCTGATATCACAATAATATGTAAGAACTTTCTTATTAAACACACTACAGAAGTCTGTAAGATAATGACTGAATGGTGGTTAACTTCGTATTATGTTCTGTTGTCTTGCAATATGCCATGTAGCCTTTTTATTGGTATCACATCAAGAAACAATTTGTCTTCTTTGCTGACTTGTTATATAACCTTGCCAGACACTCTTGCCAGCAGTTGTATATATGCACTCACTGTTTTCTTTACTAGTTATAGTTAAGTACTGTGTGTGTGTGTGTGTGTGTGTGTGTGTGTGTGTGTGTGTGTGTGTGTGTGTGTGTGTGTGTGTGTGTGTCTGTGTGTGTTTATGTGTGTATTTGTGTGTGTGTTAGTATACAGACAAACTAATGTAGACTAAGTAAATATGCATACAATCACATAGAGTAGAACTAGCGAATCAGCAGTTCAGTAGGTTGTTTATTCTCCTTGATCCTTTGATGCAGAAGATCAGAAGGCCATGGGTTCTAACATTACCACCCCCAATATTTGGGATTATATTTGGATTCTGACAGTGTGGTGCCCTAACAAATGGCCGATGTCTAAGTGAGGAGCAATAGGTAGCCAAAAGGGACATACTAACTGTGTCAGCTACTATATGTGTGTGTGTGTGTGTGTGTGTGTGTGTGTGTGTGTGTGTGTGTGTGTGTGTGTGTGTGTGTGTGTGTGTGTGTATATATATATATATATATATATATATATATATATATATATATATATTGAAATGTGTATACATATATATATATAGATAGATATACACACACATATGCACAGAAGAAACAAAGTATAATACCTTACAAGTTATTAAAATGAAAAAAAAAAAGCTAAACACAGAAACCCTGACATATTCAGATGCCAGACAAGGACATAGAATTCAGCTTTGTACTTTTTCATGACCCTGATACTTGTGTTCTAGTAATATCCATTCAAATCAGATAGCAGATAACTTTACCCCTTATGTACTCAGTACAGAGTGTCATGATATCCTCATTCCAGAAGCAGTAGTTCAGCAATATACCCTCTGTGTGAAGTTAAAAGTGCCTGTTTAATACCTACACTACCACCCCTTTGCATTGTGATGTCCACAGCTTGCCCTCAGCTGTACGATGTGTACCACACCTGTGTCACAGTACACAAGCACACCTCCATTATACTGGTGCATCCTGTACAGCATGTAGTGGTTTATATAGGATTGTACATCAATGTCCACAGCTTGCCCTCAACTGTACCATGTGTACCACACCTGTATCACAGTACAGAAGCACACTTCACTTATACTAGTACATCCTGTACAGCACGTAGTGGTTTACATGGGATTGTACTTCAATGTCCACAGCTTCCCCTTAACTGTACCATGTGTACCACACCTGTATCACAGTACAGAAGCACACTTCACTTATACTAGTACATCCTGTACAGCACGTAGTGGTTTACATAGGATTGTACTTCAATGTCCACAGCTTCCCCTTAACTGTAGCATGTGTACCACACCTGTGTCACAGTACACAAGCACACCTCCTTATACTGGTGTATCCTGTACAGCACGTAGTGGTTTACATGGGATTGTACTTCAATGTCCACAGTTTGCCTTCAGCTGTAGCATGTGTACCACACCTGTGTCACAGTACACAAGCACACCTCCTTATACTGGTTTATCTGGTACAGCAAGTAGTGGTTTACATAGAATTGCACTTCATGGTTTCTATTACATTAGTGCTCTGTGATACTGATTTTAACCAGGTCCATGTCATCCTTTACTTCAGTCGCTGGCATGACTTTGGCAACTAGGCTTTCTGCAGTTGAACAGGCAGCCACACCCCTGATCATATTACTATGTTTGCGCTGCAGTGATCATGACTGGGTACTGCATTCCTGAGGTGCCATCTTTTAGAAAATTGTTAAATCAAAGAACCATCTGCCTAAGGTGGTGGTAGTTCAGTAGGATATTGATAACATCTGATGAAGCATGTGTAGAATATCTAACACCCTGTTTGGAGATACTATTAATATTTCTTTTTTTTTCAATACAGTAACCTAGATAAAACTTTAACATCACCATAGTTTGTGATGTTATTACCCCAGCGCACATAAAATATTTTAAGATAAATGGATTCAGATGATTGCACAATGCTACAACCTGTTGTATTTATGCTCCTCATTGATGTCTGTAATTATAGAGTTGTTTTCCAGTCTGCTAAGTTAGACTGTATATTATAATAAGAGTTGTGAGTGGCTGACCATTGAAATTCCAATGACCATGATTGGAATCCTCGAAATAATGTAACTGCAAGTGTGAAATGTGTGTTTATTTAAATATTTGTATTTGTTATCCAGGGTACAGCTTTAATTTAGATGGATCGTTTTCAGACTCAGCCCAGGATCGGTGTCTGGTTAACTGACTCGCTCAGAGTCA
>NC_056739.1:1134362254-1134467254 GCF_019279795.1 Protopterus annectens
ATGTTACCAATACATGTAACTCCATACAAATTGCAAGAGTCATTACTGGGCACATAGGGGGTGCTGCATACAGCACTTCTGGCTGACATCAAAGATTGAAACAATACTAATTTCACGAACTTTAATCATACTTTGACTTAGGAATGAGGTCCTTCCCATCATGGTATTAGAAACCCAAATGATTTGGAGAAATTAAAAAAGAGAGAGAGAGAGAGAGCGATTGCAAGATGCACAACATTTAAATGATCACATTGTTTGCTGTGGCTTGTTCAGTTCCCAAATGTATAATATTTTTTCTGCATTATTGAATGACTGCTTTTAAAATGCTCCCAACCCATACCAGCTTACTGAGTCGTGCTAAGCTTAATCTTACACATTACCATATAAAAACCTTTTTGTCTAAAAGTACATGGCACAGAACACTCACACACTCTTCACATACAAGATATGCACAACAGTCTGTATCCCCTTACCTAGCCCTTACTCTATCCCTAATGCAGAAACATTCAATGCCTTTCCAAACACAAGCACAGATGCACAACACTAAATATATCTATTTCCCTAGCCCTTATTCAACCCTAACCCAAAAATACACACACACACACACACACACACACACACACACACACACACACACACACACACACACACACACACACACACACACACACACACACACACACACACACACACACACACACTTTAACCCCTTTTGTTAATGCTTTCAGTATGTCCTACAGTTTCATCATTAGAACAATAACCCAATTACCATCATGCAAGCACATGTCACACAGCACACGAACATTTAGTGTTCCTGCCTCAACAAATGAGGAACTGAGGGCTTTCCATCAAAAAAACACATCAGTAACCTGAACCAAAATATTATCTGAGAGGTTTACTGCAATCATGTAGCATATATATAACCATACCTCTCAACCCCTCACAGCGAGAAAGCTGGACAAAATCATAAACAAAAGTGGGACAGAGGCCCAAAAAGAGGGACATTTTTAAAATATTGCTGTTACAAACTTAGAAAGTTGATAGAATAACAGGTTTTGCTTTAGTGTGAATTTTCTGAAGGGTATGAATGATGTTGTAGACTGGGTAATTCACTTATAGTCATACAAGTTATTTTATATTCTATAAGGCATTTTGTTAGTTGAACAAGGACATTTTTGCATTAGTCTATGGTTCTTCTCTGGGTGGCGACAGTAGTGTCAGGTTTTAGGGCCTAGTAATGATGTTTGCTTAAACAAGCTGTACCTTTTGGTTGTTTTAGCACAGTGGCATCATTCAGTTGTAAACAGAAGATGTATATGAGAAAGATGGAGTCAAGTTTAATTCTAACTTAAGGTTGCAGTTTTCATTTTAGGAAATCTTACTTTCAACAGCTAGTCTTAGTTTACTTTTATTTATTAGTTTATTTAGTTATTTAAATAAATTTGGTAACCAGGAAAGAATATTGTTCCAGGTAGTAGGCGGTTCCTAAGCATGCAGTCTAGGAGACCATTGAGGAGGCTGGCTTAAATTTTCCATTTTCAGGGTTTGCCAAAGGAAGTACATTACTTAAGGCTGCAAAACCAGAATAAGTCACATATAAGTCATACAGACATTAGAACAAGGTTATATGATTGCAATAGGTCTTGCATAAGAAGTTACAAGGAATATGTATTACCTTAACCTAACAATATTAACATGCACTTCTCCAATAACATGTATACATTCGGCAGGCCTGATTTTGTTAAACTCATTGTCTGTTAAAATGCACATTTGATAAAAGAGACTGAGACAGCAGTTCATTCTGTTTAGAAAGCGAACATTCAACAAAGTGAATTGCTGCCAAAAATATATATTTGTGTGTGTGTGTATATCTATATGTGCTTTACACACACACACACACACACACACACACACACACACACATATATATATATATATATATATATATATTATATATATATATATATATATATATATATATATGTATGTATATGATATAGATATTGTATATAGTTTACAAACACTTGTTCCTATCTCACTGTATATAAATATATATATATATATATATATATATATATATATATATATATATATATATATATTCACTTCAGAATGTCAGATTTCCAAAACTTCGAATTTCATATGGTTGAGATCATATCATCTAAGTTTTGAAATCTTGAAACTCTGAAATGAATCTAAAAAAAATACAAAACCAAGTTTCTCAATGTTTTTGCAGGCAGGCAACCCCCCACCCCCCCCCCCCCCCACACCCCTGCTACTTAAATATACCAACTCAAAGATCGCACTACAGCTAGGAAAAGGGAGATCTCCCATTCCAACTGTATGCAGATCTCTGTTCAGAATTTTGAGATTTCAAAACTTCGATCATATGGTCTCAACCATATGGAATTTGAGATTCTGAAGGGAACCCGTGTACATATATATATATATATATATATATATATATATATATATATATGTGTGTGTGTGTGTGTGTGTGTGTGTACACACACATTTATACAGTATGCACTTTGGATAACAATCATTTATGCCTAGAAAACATACTAGAGTGAAAAAACATAAATTGAATAAAATAACACTGGTGCATTTGCAGGTGTGTGTCATAAAGATTTATGAAATCACTGAGGTGAGTATATTAATTGTAAAATTTCCTAGGACCTAAAACTAATACCCAACAGGGTCACTCATATATGAGAAACATCAGGAAGTTGAAAAATGACTCTAGAACATCTGAATCAGCAATATTTAAAATGATTTTTTTTCTACTTGCTTATGTCTTTTCCTCCACTACGATCAAGTATAACAACTCTAACTCATTGCACCATTCCGTTCCCATGAAGAGGTGAAATGAGGCTGCAGTCTGACTAACATAAAGTGGAACATTTTTTAGTCTCTAATTCCACCAAATGTCCTCATACAGTAAGTTGAAATGGTTACTACATATGAGTTTCATTACATGTGCATGACAGCAAGGTGTCATGGATGCACACTGAGGAGTTGGCGGACTGTTCTTCCTTCAAACATCCACCAAAATTTAGCCATAACATGACTAGGTCCCATATTAGCTATTTAGTGCTATGATTCTCTATGTACCCATGTTGTTATAGGGTCTTTAATAGAGTCACTTTAGCTCCACACAGAAATATGCGCATATGTACGGATGCACTCTTGCATATCAGTATCCATACCTGCACACACACACCCACGCGCACACACACACACACACACACACACACACACACACACACACACACACACACACACACACACACACATCATTCGCTGCCTCCCAGATCAACTGAATGTAAATGTCACTCTGTAGTTGCTAGTTTTTGCTTTGTACTTAGATATGCTAACTACCCGGTATGTACCTTCACAGTTTTCATTAATCTTCTTTTTGTATTTCCCCATGATAACAATGGAGGAGTCCAGTCTAGTAAGTGGCATGGAATCAGCAGACATGCACTTGGTCAAGCATGGGTAGCATCCTCTGGAATTTGGATTGCATAGTTGTTGTATGTAGTGGAAAGGTATACATGGGTAGATACCTTGAACAGGATTGTGGTGTTTGTTTATGGTAGCTCCATCATGCCCGTTACAAATCTGAAATGTGCCATAGATGTAATGTGAGGTTCTAACTGTGCCGAAGTGAGAGTAGCAGAACCTCGTGTTTATGAAGGGGGCAAAATGAAAGTTGTTTTCTCAACTGAAGACTACTTTCTCTGACAAGAGGAAACATGTTCATTTTGCACAGTTTTCCTTTGCTTGACGTGTGTATGTGTCTGTCTGCCTGCCTGTATGGGCATCCATGTGTCTATGGTTATGTTTGTATGGGTTTAGCTAACCCCCTACTCTGAAAGGTACATTGATAGGCCTGCACTTCTCTTCCAAGATGCCACAGCTTGTGCATCGATTATATAAAGTCTGTGCAGCAGGAGCTGTGGTGAGGCTCCTCCCTACACAGAATTCAGTTTTTATTTGCATGGCAGAAAGTGTGGTGAGGCTCCTCCCTACACAGAATTAAATTTTTATTTGCATGGCAGGAAGTGTGGTGAGGCTCCTCCCTACACAGAATTCAGTTTTTATTTGCATGGCAGAAAGTGTGGTGAGGCTCCTCCCTACACAGAATTAAATTTTTATTTGCATGGCAGGAAGTGTGGTGAGGCTCCTCCTTACACAGAGTTCAGTTTTTATTTGCATGGCAGGAAGTGTGGTGAGGCTCCTCCCTACATAGAATTCAGTTTTTATTTGCATGGCAGGAAGTGTGGTGAGGCTCCTCCCTACATCGAATTCAATTTTTATCTGCACGGCAGGAAGTGTGGTGTGGCTCCTCCCTACAAAGAATTAAATTTTTATTTGCAATTTCAGTTTACTTCTTTTAAGAAGTCTACAGTCAGGGAAGTGAGTGATGGTGTATGTGTATTCAGTAAACTGACCCAAAACTGAAGCAATTATCTTATTTTTAGAGGTATCGATAATTTATTTCGTTGATAGTTTAAGATCACACCACAGGGATTCAACACCCTTTCCTTGTTTTCACCTTAACATTTTTATTGATTTCATATAAGATACTCCAGAATAACCCTATGAAAAATTATGCAAATTAAAATTCATGCATTAAGGTACATCAATAATAGAAATTACAATAATAGTAAACAAATCAATCTCATCTATAAATATAACAGACAGAAGACAGATACAGTTATAATATCCTTTTCAGATATTCTGAACTGAATTGCTTTGCCTAACACTCACAGTACTATCACAAACAAAAAGAAACATTTTTCATTGAATCCATTTGAGCAGGGTTCACTAGAAAAAAATTCCACTGCTTACTTAAGTCATTCATAGCATTTCTCGTTTAATTAAGTTCATACCTACAGGTGTTCTTAACATCTCAAAAAAGAAAAAAGTAGACAAGCTGTAATGAATATGATGTGCTCCAAATGTATAAAAAAGCTCATTATAGCGAATATGGTAGTTATGAGCCAAGTAAAAGGTTATTTTGCACTAAAGATAACTTCAGTGAACTCAGTTACAGTATAAGTACTACATGGATAGCATGGCTACAAGGTTTGAGATAGTTGTCCAAAAGGCTGGAATGTAAATGATGTTACAGGTGCAAACAGACTCCCTGGGATTCATTAATGCCTACACTAAGTGTACACTGCTCTGAGTGAAGAGACAACACAAGCATAACTCGCAGCTTCTTCCTCCTAATTTTAGTTTTCCTACTGTTTTTCCTTGCAACCTTAAATATCAAAGAGGATTTGTGAAAGTTACCACAAAATGTAGACCACCCGTACACTTAGCGTAATCTTTCTGAGTGACTAAAAAGCACAAAAAATGTGGTAGGGATGTTCTTCTTACTGTAGACAGTGAATCTGGCCCTTTGTAATGCCTTTTGCACAAATTTAAGAAAACTTGTTTCTGAGAGAAGAAAAGCTCCACCATGCCTTGAATGTGCCTTTACCTCCTGCATCACTGAACTTGATTTAATCAGGTCCTGTCTCATTGCACGTTAGGGCAAAGGAGATTCTATTCCCAGTGCAGTCTTCACATTTACTAAGTGTACCCCTGAATAATGAAATGGCACATTCCTTAAAACTAGTATCACTGTACTGGTCCCACAGATTATACAGCCCAGGAATGCACAGCCATCGACCATTCCGCTTAGTTTACAGTTCGATGCATACTGTTGTGTTTATAAAACCAGTGGACATGTCTTTTCATTGCTTAATTTGAAAAAAATAAAAATAAAAAATGTGATGATGTTTTGTTTTAAAATCCATCCTATGCAGTCAATTCACATCTGAATCCTGTAGTAACATCACAAACAGCCAGTGTTATCCAAAGAGTTTACTAGACAAGGGGAAACAAAAGTAGATTGATAGGCTTTTCTTCTGTATCACAAAAACTCTCACCTATGGACAATTTACATTCACCAGTCTGCCTGCAGCATGTCTTTGGGATATGGATGTGACAAGAAAATAGAATACCTGCAGAAGCGACACACAAACACAGAAAGGGCAAGTGAACTCACCACAGAAAGCACTGCAACCAAGAATTGAACCAGGAACATCTTGTTGTGATGTGTCAGTGTTACTCATTACACCACTGTGCCACTGTCTTTTAAGATAGCTTGTCTCGAAGAGCTAGCAGTAATCTGAAGAGATCATGTTTCTGTATTTTAATTATTCTAGAGGCATTTGGAGTAAAAGTAAAAAGACATGTTGCGATTTTATCTGTGCGATAGGAAGAAATGGAAAGAGATGATCCGCTGTGGCGACCCCTAACGGGAAAAGCCGAAAGATGATGATGATGATGATGATGATGTCCTTCCTTACAGTAAAATTATTTTTGCAATGCATGCATTAATCGAATCTTTTGCCAAGTGCGTCCAGTGCAATTTCCTGCTACAAAAGTAACAAGCCTGCTCACAGCCTTCAAAGGATGACAAATTGCTGTGCTTCAATGGACAACAGGAGAAAACACAATCTCTTATTTCATGTTACAGCAGGTCAAAGCGTGCTATATTTCATGTTTTGACAAGTGCCGGAAAGAGCTCATTTTCTGAATTTCAAATAGGTCAGGCATTTCCTGCTTTATGTTGTTTTTCAAAATTTATAGTCTATCACTGTAGCCATTAGAACTTCTCCATTCAACAGACATCTGCTTTCCTCAGTCAGATTTGTAGAAAGCATTTTCACCTGATGAACACATTTAGATCCCAACTTCATAACCCAGATGCAAGTCTTTAAGATCACAGTATTTCTTGTGGGCCCTGAATACCCCCCCCCCCAAGTTTCTCATTTTCCCCACATTACATTTTTTTTTTCCTTTGCCCTACAATCTCCTCATGGATCTCATGCATGGTTCTGAACCTGTATGAGCGGTGTTTGTGAAAATGTTCAATTCCTGCATTTCATACTTACAACTGCAGTGATATTTATATCCTGAGATTGGTACAACTAATGCCATTCTCTGCACAGCGAGTCCTTTGTATAAACACTACTCACTTAAGAATGTAAGTGACAGTTCTTTAAACTAAGTATTTTATATAAGAGTTCTTCTGTAGACTCACTAAAAAGATTATACACCCACATACCCAGATATCAGTGCATTGATACCATAAATGGGGAGTAGGTGCCATCTTGTATAGCAATGTGCATGATGGGATACCTGCTGGTGAAAGTGTAGAGGGACTGGTATTGTCACGAATTTTAAACAAACGCTCTTTGGATTTTCTTCTGTTAAATGTCATGACTACTGCAATATTTAAGTTTCAATAAAGTACTTTGTTCATTTTGTATCCTGTATTCTGTGAAATTTTGTGCATATCTGTTTTTGTGCAAATTTGTACCTGGGCTGTACCCAGAAATGGCCCACTTGGGTCACTGTTCTGCCTGGTTAACAGATTCATAATTAAATAAACATGCTTGAAGAAGAAGATACCATCATCATTAAGAGTGACTGCTGATGGTAGTGCAGAGTTGAAGATTTCTATGAAGGAAAATATTTAGAGGATGATTATCAGTGGGAAAGGAAACATCACCAAAGATGGTCGGCTAACTGCTGGAGTGGCACAGGTGGAAATGCATGGAACACAGAAGGAACTGGCAAAGGGGGGTTTAAGTAGTAGGATTAAGGTCAGAAGAGAAAGGGCAAAGCTAAAGTAAAGGTTTAGAAATTATTCTAAAATGTACTAAAGGAAGAGAAGGAGATGTGCCAAACAGGATTCACCATAGAATCCTTACATAACTAGCGACAGCTACTAGAGGTAACCTGTGTAACACCTCATGTGAGAAGGGTAAGGTACCTGAGGGTTAAGAAACATGCAGGTGGGCTCTCATCTTCACAATGGTAACAGTAAGGCATAAGCTGTAAGCTAATGATTTGTCAGTTTAATCTCAGTGATAAAGAAGAATCATCGAATCATGTCTGAGGGGGAAATTTGTAGAATATGTCGTGGCTAGTAGGGGAAAGAACCCAACACTGCATGATCAGTTTCTGTTTGTTTTACATACAGGGATAGAATATAGATCAAAGCTGACCACTTGCAGGCTCAGTCTAGGCTGCAGACCACAACAATGTAAGTAAATTACATATAAATCTAAGTAGCACACATACAAAGAATTTGCAATGAAGCATTAGGGCATTACAAATTGGAGTCTGTAATAAACAAAATAGAAATTAAAGGATTAACTGTGGTGTTATCTTAAAGTGCATTGGTCATACTCAGAAGCAAATTTAAATAACAAAGCTTTGGATTTGGACATAACCACTTTACCATATGTGATATAAAAGTATGCAGTTCTTATGCAAAAAATGTGTTGTTTTTGCATTCGACTTTGTTGATAAAGATGGCCCCTGAAATATTTTTTGGAGCTGAAAACCCACTGACAGTCCTTCCCTACTTAAACTAATGCATAAGCTACTGTCCTTCTATGCACCAAAATGAGTTTCTTTCTACCTGTAAAGACAAGCTATCAACTAGATCTTGAGGTAGAATACCTTAGACTGCAAATTCAAACTTGATAATGTGGTAGTGTACTTCATTGTAAATAAGATGCTGTTCTCGTAACGGATTAATGTCTTGCTTACCCATAATGTTGTGCAGCTGTATGTAAATAATTGCCTGTTGCCTACCATGACATTATTTGTGGGTGTGATTATAGAGAAATAATGAGTAAACTTTGAAGCTAAAAAAAAAAAATCAAACAAACTATAATCTTCAGCTTTTGCCAAATCTTTTGCAGCTTTAACATGAGGAGTATAACTGACACTGAAGTTAATTATAAAGCAAAGATACACATGACCAATACACTTTAAGTTGCAGCCATCAGGAAAAAAGTAAAAAAAAAAGATAAAGTCTGTATGCAAAAGGTGTATTTTTGTATATATATATATATATATATATATATATATATATACATATATATATATATATATATATATATATATATATATATATATATATATATATATATATATATATATATATATATATATATATATATATATATATATATATATATTTACAGGCTGTGCCCTGTCTAGCAAAGGGCAAAGGAAAAATCAGTATGCAAAAGATTAAGTGGTGAAGTGATAGCATGATCTGAGATGGTGCATTTGAATTTGTTTTATTTAAATAGATAACTTAGGCCTTTTACTGTTGCCTGACTGGAGTAGATGGAGAGGTATTTTAGGTTTGGAGTAAGAGGTTGACAGAATTTAGGGGCTACAATAGAAAAACTGGGGACTAGAACAGAAAAGCTGTGACTGTTGCAGTGAAGTTTTGTTCAGGGAGTCTGAAACACAGGGCCTGAGTAGGAGTGACATTTGTGATTGCAAGATGGGATATATAGAAAACATTTGAAGAAAGGGGATGAAAGTGTCCTCATGTAGCAGTTTAAATAATGATCTGAGTAAGAGATTGGTTAATTGTTTAATGGGCAAATTGGACTGCATCACTATGTTTCTTGTGTTTATTGGAATATGTTAATTTTGACAGTGCCTAGACTGGAAAGACATCTAGGAGGTTGTCATAATGTGTAAGTGAGCATGTTTATGCTATTAAAAACTAGTGATAGTTAAAGTGCTCTGTTCAGACAATCTGATGAATGCAAAAGTTAATTAAGAAATGTTTGTTTTTTGTGATGTGCGAGTTGGTGTGTGATGGAAGGTGGACTAACTACAACACACTATTAGAAAACTATGATCCGCACATAGAGTTAGTGTACACAGCATCCTGGTTAAATGATTATATAAAAGCGAAATGCATTTTAAAATGAAGCAGAGATTTTACTAGACGATTTTCTATGGTCATTTAAAATATGATGCGGAATTGGTATCTGTTTATTCTGAAAACATCTTATAAATAAGCTGAGATCAAAGCATTTAGTAGTATTTTTTTCTGTACCATTCCTAGTCTGGTGTGGATTTTTTATACTAGTTTTGGAACCACTTGAGTGGTTCTTTTAGTCTTACAGACTATATTCCGTTGTTAATGAAGTCTGACTGACAGTCAAAGATGAGGGCCTGTAAAGCTGTAACATCCAAATAATGACTGAACCATGTTAGTGCATATGAAGTTAATTGTTTGATTAAGTCTTGTTGCAGGATTTATCCCAGTAGAGATTCCATGTGTTTTTTTTCTCTTGCTAAGATGCCATACATTTCAAGATGTTCTTAAAGATTGCAAAATGCTTTTGTTTCCATTTGTGATTTGGACAGATATGGATAGGACTGGCAGAACTGGGACTGGTCATTAAGGGTGTTTGGTTTGTAGGGATGGATATAACATTTTCTTGTTTCCAGCAGATAGGACATATGGCCCATGTTAAGGAGAGATTGCAGCTAAGTATGATGGACCATGGGAGTAGCTATTACTATGATGCTATGACAACACACCCCTTAGAGTAGGCCCAGTAGTCAGGGACTTAGGGACACACATAGATAGTAATCTAACCTTTGATCATCATGTGTCTACAGTGGTGAGGAAATCATTCTGTGTTGCACAACTTATAAATAAAGGTATGGCATCTAAGTCCAAGGAAGTCATTGTTTCACTGTATTCGGCATTCACTAGACCTATCACTGAGTACAATGCATCCTTTGGTATAAACCTTACCAGGCATATCCAACAACTGGAACATCCACAGAGGTTCCACACTAAAAAATACAGGACGTAAGTAATATTTCCTATGCAGACCACCCCAAGGCCCTATCTCTGTATTCTGCCTTCTACAGGCTTTTGAGGGGAGATCTATGCCTGGCATACAGGGCATTGTCAGACCCCACTCTGATGGACCTCCTGCATATCTACAAAACAAACAGCACCCGAATTACCCATTCTAAAGACTTAAACCTTGCTTGTGGTATAAATAGGACCTGCTGGAGAGATAGGTGTGTATCCCAGAGACTACCCCATCTATGGATCAGGCTCCCCATACATGTAAAGCAGAGTTCCTCCCTAACCCAATTCAAATGCAACTTGGACAATTGGATAGGAAACCGGAAATTCATCCCTGGTTTGGCACCTATGTCTCTAATAGGCACAGGTAACTTGTAAATGGTTCATCTCCAGGCCCATGCTTACACTTATCAAGGGTATCAGAACTTGTCAGAGATTTGGGATGCATGGCTAGGCTTAAAAAGGGCCTTATGGTCGTTAGCCTTGTAAATGCCTATGAACCTATTATATAATACCTGGGGTCTAGTATGTCCAAGTAAGATCTTTGAGCTGGAGGGGGTGAGATAAGGTTGCATAAACTTCCATGGAATACAAGAATGCAGAGATCATGTAGCACTGGCTATACTATAGTTTTAGGATTTTTAAGTTCTATGATAAATTTGGTAGGTGATATTTTTAATGAATGTACAGCACCTGTCAGTGTATAATCTGAATCACTGATTTTGAATTATTGATATTTATGTCTGTCAGTTTGTGCTATGCTTTTTTCTGTCTGCAAGGCCATTGTCTTCTTTCTACAAGTTTTATTTTATTTACTTATTTATTTGTTTAATTAGTTAAGTGAACTCATCCTTAATCTGCTCTTTAACTGTGAACCAGACCCTAAGGCACAGAAATGTAATACATACCCTGGGATTCACTAATGTCTACACTGTGTACACTAGTGAACAGAACAGTCTGCTTCCTAATTTTAGTTTTCCTACCAATTTTCTTGCAGCATTAAATATTGAGGGAGATTCATAAAGGTTACCACAAAGTATAGATTACGTGTAGACTTAGTGTAATCTTTCTGAGTGACTAAAAAGCACAAAAAATATGGTAATGATGTTCTTGAATACAGATCATGTATACTTAGTCTAGGTGTTAATGAATCTTGCCCATATTCAAAAGAAGAAATACCCAGCAATGTTAAAATAGGAAATTTCATACAGAAAAAATACTAGATATACAGCAGTACAAATAAGTATTTTATATATATATATATATATATATATATATATATATATATATACACATACACAACATGAATTAGCAACATAAAGTAATACATAATGTTATGTACATGTTATGCTTTTTTAGGCTAACTGAGGTACTCAGGTTGTTGGTTATATAAATATGTAATCTTCTTGCATATTAATGCATTTTGCATAGCTAAAAGGGCTTTGTGAACTGGTGCCTGCCTGAAAATTGTACTTCTACAAGCTGACCCACTCTCATTTCATGAGTTGTATAAGTTTGTAAGTTTGTTGGTAAGTCATCTGAGTACTTGCTGTTACAGGCAGCACACACACACACACACACACACACACACACACACACACACATACATGCATGGATGCATTCATATATATGTACAGTCCACAGCTCTCAACTGTACAGATTTTAACAGAATGTCCAGATTTTTGCCTTGTGTTTTTTGGTCTGTTCTTCATAAAATTTATGCATTTCTGGCAAATCTGGGAGGATTGAAGTCACTAAATAATGACATACATTTGAGTTTTGGACTTTGTTTCCTTCATAAAATGTATGCTAATACAAATCCGGTTATTCTAGCAACTTTCAAAGTTTGTAACAGCAATATTAAAATGTGTCCCTATTTTTTGGGCCTTTGTTCCCCCACCCCATTATTTTAGGCTTTGTCCAGATTTCTTGCACTAAGAGGTTGAGCGGTATGATGTGCACACGGGCGCGCGCATACACACACACACACACACACACACACACACACACACACACACACACACACACACACACACACACACACAGTGTTCTTTTGGCCATAATGAAGTGTTTATTAATTATTGCCAATAATTTTGAATTAAATAGATGAAATGCATGATCAGGATTTTTGAGTTTTTTTATTTCATTTTTCAAATGGTGTCAATTATGTCTAGTAAATATGCATATTCTACTGTTTAGGTATGTGCTTATGCACAGATAATGTTGTGGGGAGTTTTTTTGGACTGTAGAAGAAAATAGGTGAGTGATCACTAAATGAGCATAACCAGGTTTTAGTGAGGTTTTAGCTCTTTGGTTTCATCACACTTATTAGTTACTAAACAACCAAGAAGCAGTATAGCACACTCTCAATGCCACCACAGATCCAACAACACTTTTCAAGCAGCTGGTAAAATAAACAAAAATGTAATAAAATAACAACCTAAAAACTAGTATAGCAATGAGATTTAGCGCTTTCATCCACCATAAATGTGGACTTCATCAGAATGCCATACTTCACTTTCATTTCATAAAATACCCTTACAAAATGTAGAGAAAGGTTATTGTGGCTATTTCCCCTTATAGACGTGGGTTCTGAACCACATTAAATGCTATGTGTAGCTTTAAATTATGTGAACCAATTGTAACTTTCTATTGGTTCGTACCCAAAGGCGCCTTTTTAGTAAGGGTATTTTAATGAAATGAAGGAGAAGTATGGCATTCTGATGAAGTCCACATTTATGGAGGATGAAAGCACTAAATCTCATTACTATACTAGTTTTTAGGTTTTTATTTTATTAAATTTTTGTTTATTTTACCAGTTGCTTGAAAAGTGTCGTTGGATCTGTGGTGGCATTGAGAGTGTGCTATACTGCTTCTTGGTTGTTTAGTGTTTGGTGTGTACAGCCGCTCTTATTAGGCATATTAGTTATACATAACAAAGTCCCAAAATGAAAAAAATGAAATAGCACAATAGCTGGACCAAGTTTTTTTGCAAGGTGATTCTGATTGTTGATTGTAGGAATTAGGTCAACTCTGTTTTGTGTAATCCTATGATATTTATGCAGTTCTCCTAGTATTAAAGTATTTCTATTATTCACCATCAATTATAGAATGTCAGTGATGGGTTTCTCCATAATGGTAAGAATACATATCGGACACAAGTATATTACAGTTAAATATTGTTTTTACATGATTGTTTAAAGCAGTTTTTTCTAGTGGTACATTTGGGTTGGGTTAGGCTGGGTTTACTATAGTTTCTCATAAGCTGAAGTGAAGGTAGCTATTGCAGAATTCTGCTCCTTGCAAGGTGAAAAGGAAATTCTGATTTGGGTTTTATCCACGTTTTGGTGACATTGCAGATGCCTGATTTATTATAAGCTAAGTAGTAGTTGTTCATTGCAGTACTGTGACTAGGAAATTGTGTTTGATGGAGGTGGTTTTGCTTAGAAGAGTGGGATGTTTATATTATATTAGATTAGATTAGATTAGATTAGATTAGATTAGATTAGATTAGGAGGTGCAACACTCTCATCAAACTAAACAGACAAATGAGAGGACAAATAAAGTCTACCAAAGCCAAATTAGAGGTATGTTTGGCCTTCCAGGCAAAGGAGAACCACAAAGCATTCTTTAGCTATGTCCACAACCTCAAAGGCAATACACAATTGTGTCCAGAGCTCACTGTAAATGGAGCCACCTATACTGAGCCAGAAGCTATAACAAACCTCCTAGCTGATAAATTCAGCTCCAACTTTACTCCTCTCTCCCCCTCAATCTTCCCTCGGGAAATATCAAATATAACTCCCCCTACTATCACTAGGGAACAAGTCCTTAATGCTCTAAGACCAGGAACACTGCATAAATAGCATGAAACATGACCTATCATGGCCTCTGGAATTACTATTTAACTGTAGCCTTCAAACAGGCTTTGTGCCTCATGAATGGAGAAAGGCAACAGTCATCCCTCTGCACAATGGTGGAGCATCTACAGACCCTGTAAACTACAATCCCATAAGTCTCACTAGTCTTATATGTAAAACCATGGAAATATTTATCATGGAGATGATCAATAGAGATATAGTAAACCTCCAGACAGTGGACCCAACCCAGTTTGCTTTCGTCAAGGGCAGATCATGCCTATTCATCCTGGTGGACTTCTTTGAGAAGGTTACCAAAGCAATGGATGATGGCAAATTAGTTCATACTGCCTACCTTGACCTGAATAAGGCATTTGACACAATACCCCACTCAAGCATTGTTGGCAAACTCAAGAGGTTAGCTACAAACCCATATGTCACCCAGTGGATAGCCAACTGGTTCACAGACAGGGCCCAGGAAGTTAGAATTGGGGAGTCAACCTCTGCAAAGAGGTCAGTCACAAGGGGAGTCCCTCTGGGATCAGTCCTTGTAACACTCCTTTTTGGCATTTACTTCTCAGACATAAAGGCCAATGTCAGTGATCTCTGGCTGACTAAATGTGCAGATGACTGCAAATTAGGAGCTGTCATTAAATCTCACACTGAGACAAATGTTCTCCAGGAGGGGCTGACACAAATAACTGGTGTCAGAGCCATGGACTAAAACTAAGTGCCAAGAAATGCATAATAGTATCCTTTGGGAAGTCATTCATCCCTGGTAACTATCATATTGACAACACACCTCTTAGAGTTGACCCAGTAGACAGGGACTTAGGGACCCACATAGATAATAATCCAACCTTTGATCATCATGTGTCTACAGTGGTGAGGAAATCATTCTATGTTGAGAACCTTAAAAGCAAAGGAATGGCATCTAAATCTAAGGAAGTCATTGTTCCACTGTATTTGGCATTCATCAGACCTATGTCTCTAATGCAAACAGGTAACCTGTAAATGGTTCATCTCCCAGGCCCATGCTTACACTTATCAAAGGTATCAGAACTTGTCAGAGATTTGGGATGCGTGGCTAGGCTTAAAATGGCCCTTGTGGTTGTTAGCCTAGTAAATACCTATGAACCTATATTATATTATACTATCATAAATAGCATTATTCTCAGAATGATTTGATGAAATGTGTTATTGATATTGTATAGAAGTTGTGTAAATTACATTTTATAGATGGTGGCATCATGTATGGTTAGACTTATGTGCTACTGGTTTATTTCTTTAAGATTTCTTAAAAGTGATGGATGCCTGCATTCAAGAGAGCTAAGGGTGAGATTTACTGTATAGTTTTTACATCAGTGCTACTGCTTTTTGTAAGTGGGTTTCATTTGTATTGTGTCTGTGGGCTGGTTAGTGAATGTATTGCTTTTTATAGTGATGTGCTTTATTAGAGTAAGTAGAATATTGCAAGTCTGCACCAAGTTGATATTTTGGGTTCTGTTTGCAGAGGACAGATCTTTAGGTTATAGCTTTCTTTTCCTGTTTGCTTGTGTGATGGGTCCCTACTCCAGGCCAGCAATCGTGGAGACTCACTCCTCACCACTGACTCCGGTGAGGGACAGTCTCTAACAGTAAAGATAGATTCACACAGTATTTTCGATGTAGCTTCCTGCACCAAGCACAATTTCACTTAAGAGCACACAGGAAGCATGCTCCAGACCTGGAATGGACTCTTTTTCCCTCTCCAAACCCACACAAAATTCTACACTGATCACTTTGGAGCTCTGTGTTCTTGTTCCCAGTAGCTGACACACACACCTGGATATTTGAGTTTTACACACATACATGTGCACCTGGGAAAAGCTGGTGCATATTTACCAGCTGTGGCCCTTTCTGCACAGACTCTGAGGTAATCACACTGCCACCAGTCATCTACCCTAAGGCTCTTAAAAAGGGTACCCAATTATACTGTGTAAAATTAATACTAATAGAAAAGGTAGAGTGTGACCAAACCAGCAATGCTCTCATGCGCAGCCAGTGTCACTAAAACAAACATTAGTATTCTCTAAAGGACCAGCCATAATGAAAGGTATTAAAATATTTAATGATAATAAAATAGAAAACAGGAGCATACTGAATACAATAAACAACAGAGTTTCAACCACATAGATATAAAAATAATACAGTTAGATAGTTTCTCACAGATGCAGAAAACAATACTAAACTATTCTCACTAAATGTTCCTGGCTAACTATATAATTACTGCTCCTCAACTACTTACTAAAGCAAGGTAAGCTGATGGGTGCTGAGTGTCTTACCACAGCAAAAGCCAGATGATGTCTCTCTCTGTCTGTGTGGATATATGAGATATATATCCTATCAGAAATGTTTCCTGTCAGGTTTCAAAGAAACCAGATGCTGATCAGAGGATGACATCACCTCTGATCACCTGACTCTGGTACAATACACACACACACACACACACACACACACACACACACACACACACACACACACACACACAGCTTTTGTTAAGTTTTGTGGCAGCATCTGAAAGCTATAGCACAATTTCAAACTTTCCACCCTTCCAGGGTTCTCTGATAAACATACACGTGATCAGTTACAACAATGCAACCTAATATACATGCATACATTCTTTCTGTCCAGCAGGACCTACTGTAAATGCATTTTTAACATAAGTAACTTTGCAAATACGTTTTTAACTCAAACATCTGTACAAATCAATGTGATAGTCAAATATCATAAAATTCTTTACAAAATTCCAGATAGCTACACTGGCATATGTGCACATGTACTGCCCTACTCTTCCTGGCACAGATGGAGCTACCTCATAACATCATAGATTGTAATGACATTTAATTATTAGATTAGTTAGTTGGCTTGTGGAGATAGAAAAAATTATTATAAGAAACATTATTAACATATAATATATGAGGTGGGAGGGTTGTATGCTTTTAAGTTGATGGGTTGGCTTACGTGTGGGTTGTAGCTAACATGTAAGGTGTTGTACAATATTTTGTTTGATAACTACATGCAAATAGCCTGGATAGGTGGGTAGTGAGGTGGGTTCTGTAGGTCCAACATAGTTACTCCTCACATCTCTTGGAAACAGTCATTGACTTCCAACTATCTTACCTTACCTGCAGCTCCACTTTATTAAATAGCATTTCAAGACTAGCTGAGAGAGTGATGAATGTCTCAGATCCTTTGAGTTCAGTGTGTGTGTGCATCTCATCTACCCCTACACATATCCAAGAATTACTGTATGGGGTAATACAGTAGAGGAGCTCAGGAGCTTCTTTACAAAACAGTAACCCTCCATCTATGACCTATGCTGCACTTTTCAGCTTAATAGGAACACATCAGCCTAGCAGGAACTCCCTGGTGGCTAGTATTAGGTAACTTTCCAAAAATATGTATCTGTTTAGTTAGGCATGAGTAATAGGCACAAAAGAAGGAATACACCATCTTGCATTCTGCTACCTGGTGTGCACAGGACTGCCAAACACTATGATTACATGTTAAGAGGGTATGGTGTGTTGATTTGAGAAAACTGCCTGTACAAACCAGTGGGCAAACAGAAAATCTGAGAATCCCAGTGCTAAAGGAGCATTAATATAGTAACCATATGGCCTGTTGAGGAGATATGTGATACTTTGGGCCACTTCAGCAAACCAATGTATTTCTAGAGTATGCTGCTACCATAGGTAGTGGTAGTGTCAAGCATGGTCCTTAGAGGTGTCACGTTTAGTCAACAGACCATCAGCCAAAAAAGTCCACTAAATAAACTATAGTTACGATATAGTTATGCTACAGCTACTTGAACTGCTAGTAATCAAAATGCCTTTGTATCCCATGGCACTGGCTATATTATGATACACGTTTCCGCTCTGAAGCAAAAAGATTCCTATCGAGTGATTCCTTGTCTGGAGTTTAAGTCAGTATCTAGACAGTTGTGGTTTAAATATCAGGAAGCACTGTCCAGGGATTCAGGCAAGGAGCCTGAATCTGGTACATATTTCACTATATGTGTGTCTTTTCTGAAGAATGCCATAATATGGGACATTAACCTTGAACATTATGTTGTATAGCTATCTGATATATAGCTGGATACTGCAAGGCCTGCTGTTTAAACACTTAAAACTAGTTTTGCTGGATGATTACAGGTAGCAGAGTCAAATCTATCAGATTATTTATCAGTGTTTGGAGAAGCATTGCTTCTAAGAGAGCTAATGTCGTAAAGATGCATTTTGATATCCATTTACTCACTACTGTGCTACACTGTTTGCTGTAGTGTGTTGTATTATCACCATCAGCTAATGTGAAGTTGTTTAGTTAAAAAAGAAAACAAGTGATTTGTGTTCATCAGGGACAAAGCTCGGAAACAATGGTCACATAACAAATCTCGGAGCAACTGGCAAGACATCTGACATCTCAGAAATTATACCAAATTCTATTTTAAAACACAAAAAATCCTATGCTAACCTCCATGAAAAACAGCAACATAACCCAAAAGCTCTTCTGGGCATCAGTGAAAACTATTCTCCAACCTGGTCAAATAACCACGCCACCACCATCATCATCAAATGATAACAACATCAGTGACTGGAACCCAGGTCAACAAGCACTTCATCCAAACAGTTTTATCTTTTTTCAAAGATAACCCCTCATCTACTTCAATACACATACTCCTTTAAAGGACCTCACAACATCCTTCTCCATAAAACCTGTCTGTACCACAACAATCAAAAAAAATCACCAAAACTGAAAACTCATAAGTGTAACATAAGCTTCCAGGTGAAACATCAAAATGGCAGCAGACCCACTGGCCTACTCAGTCTCCATACTTATTAAGCATTCCATTACAGAGAACCATGTCCCAGCTCTCTGGAAAAAATATCTTATATTGTACCTCTTCACAGAGGTGGAAGTTCAACAGAATTGTTTAACTTTAGGCTCATCACAATACTATCTCCCTTATCACAAATCCTAGAGAAATGTATTCACTGACAGCTTCTTGAGCACCTGACTCCTAATAATCTCCTCTCACATACTCACTGCAGCTTTCAACCAAGTCATATTACACAACAGTCCTTCTACATTTCACCAATACAATCAATCAAGATAAAAATGCAGGTAACTTAGTCTCACCCACCTTCCTTGACTTATCCAAAGCATTTGACACTGTATTTCATTCTAAACTACTAACTGAACTCTGCTCCCAAGGTCTCTCCCAACCTATGCTATCCCCAGTTCAATAGTTACCTTAGCAATAGACAATAAGATGTAAAATGGCAGCAAACCTTCTCAACTTTCTTTCTAGTTCCTGTAGGGGTTCCGAAGACTCAATTATCGGCCATTTTCTATTTAATATATTTCTAAACAAGCTCCATTCAGCTGCTGTCATGTAGTACACTGATGGCGCCACCCTTCTCTGCATTGCAACTTCTTCTTCTTTCGGCTTTTCCCGGTTAGGGGTCACCACAGCGGATTACCTGTCCGCTCATGATTGGTAGTAGAGTTTTACAGTGTTGAGTTGCCAGTCCGACACCCAACCTTCCACTGAAGGCACACACATGCACACACTCACACCTAGGGCCAATTTAGAGTATCCAATCCACCTGCAGCATGTCTTTGGGATGTGGAAGGAAACCCTCGTGACCACAGGGATGACATGTAGATTCTGCATAGAAGGCACCCCAACTGAGGATCAAACCAGAGAACCTCTTGCTGTGAGGCAGCAATGCTAACTGCTGCACCACCGCAGCAGCCCCCTTCTCTGCATTGCAACAAGTCTTACAAAACACTTACAGTCAAGTCTTAAAAAACTCAAAACAGTAATCCAAGCATCCGTTTGTTCTGTTGAATCCCAGCTATCTAAATGAAGCCTGCTCTTCAACCCTAAGAAAAGCTTCAGTGCCCCAGAACAGTATTTTATTATTATATCAGCCAATAACAGTACAATAGAACACTACAGTAGACAAGATAATCCACATAAAACTAGTAGGTGTAACGATAGACAAAAATCTGAACTATGACCAGCACATACAGCAAGTCATCAAAAAAGGGACTTCTCTGCCAGTGAAAACCAGACCTGACTGATGCAAAACCTTTGTCTAGTTCTATCTCCTGCCCTCACTCCTATACGCATCATCAATATTTATAAACTTGCAAACAACAAAACAAAGTCAGAGGCTTGCTACAACACAGTATGCACATTCACTAAAAACCTGTCAGACAGGACTCTCCACTTTCTTATTTTTAAACAACTACAAAGGTTAAAACTAACACAATGCCTTGTCTACACCTAGCTAGTCATGACCAATAATTTTATTAATAATGCCAATAATTTTCCACGCTAAAAAAAAATCTTCAGCAGTATTAACCATTCAGAGAGTTATGCTCCAATGAACAATGCTGCAGGAGATGCTATCTATTCCAGTGGTTTCAACAACCTTTGGAACAAGTTACCACTTCCACTAAAACAAAGGCTTCATACCCAAATTAAAACAACATCTGACTTAACTGCTGTCTGTGCTCATGTACCTCAGTAGGGGAATGGGGAACCTTCAAGCTACTACTGTGTGTGTGTAAGATATCCGGCTTATAGGTATCTTAAGCACAAAGGACAAACCACTTGCATAACTGTACTATCTCACCTCTGCTTCTCCACAAATCTCTCCCTTTTTTCTCCAATTACTCTAAATTCCCACTTTTCCTTCTCATCTCTCCCCAACACCTCTTCCCACTATCCAACTATTCCACCCTGTTTTCTCCTATTCTCCTTTCCTTTCTTCCAACTAGAATATCAAGTTATGCTATTTTAATATTGGATAAACTGAAAAATACTCTCAAAGGTCTTTATATTCATATCATGTTTCCTTAGAATTATATTAATATGTTTCCTTAGAATTATATGCATTAGACCATTACCTCATGTTGTTTCCATTATTAATGTAGTTTCATTAGACATCTATGTATTAGACCATTATTGTATGTTGTGTCGATTTTTACGCAGTGTTTTCCTTAGCGCTATACACGTTAGAACATTGTGTATTTTTATTCTCATTATTTTGAGTTTTTATCTCTGGGTCTCCTTTGAAAAGGGGCTTTTCTTGTACAGCTGAATTATTCCTGTCAAGAAAAAAACAGAAAAAATAATAATAAATAGAAAATAAGCACTTGAGTTTTGAAGAAGCAGTGTCTTCTCTGAACTGGACACCGCTGAGCTTCTTAAAGAACTTTGTTAAAATGACAAAAAGTTGAAACAGATAGCATTTTTCTGAGCTCACTAGCACCTGTTGTCTACTGTAGTACTGAGCACCTTTAGACAAAAGGCTGCTGTATTAGCTCTGTGCAAACAGAGTATCTCAGAAACACACTTCTTAATAAATAGGTAAGTTCAGAAGGCGCACATTCCCACCTGGAGATCATGCATTCTCTGTCATACCTGTCACACATTACATATTCTCCAAAATGATACACGTAATTAACCAATATGTTCATAGGTTCATAGGCTGATACTAGGCTATCAGCCTTAGGGCCTATACAAGCCTAGCCATAACAATTCCCTGGATATTTCTTCCCACAATATTTACTTCCCTGGACCCCTGTCTAGCAGGGCGACTGACGTGATCCCCGAGGTGAATTTCCTATCTCCCATCCAATTGTCAAGGTTCTTTTTGAAGAGGGCCAAGGAGGCACTCTGCTTGACATGTATGGGTAATCTATTCCAGAGTATGGAGAGTCTCTGGGTCAGGAACCTATCCCTCCAGCATGTTTTGTTCATTGTGATGACAAGGTTTAGATTTCTGGATCATGTGGCTCTGAGGGATTGGGATTTCTTTAAGTGGAGCATGTCCAACAGCTCAGGGTTTGACATGGCCTTGTATGTTAAGCAGAGATCACCTCTGAGTAGATGATATGCCACAGAGTATAGCTGGAGTTTTTTTAGTCAGTCAGCACAGGGCATCTGCTTTAGGCTTGTGATTCTTTTAGTGAGGTATTTCTGCAGCCTTTCCAGCTGTTGCAGATGTCTTGTGAGGTACATACCAAATGAGGCATTGTACTCTATAATGGGTCTAATGAAGGATGAGTACAATTCATTAGTTTCTCATTGCCTCAGTACCCATCACCAGTACTGTAATCTGACAACCAATTTCCTTTTAGAACCACCGTTTTGTACTATTCACTACATGTGGATTCAAGACTAATGTTTTAGAATTCAATTTAGCTTCATATTTTGAAATGCATCCATAAGTATAAGAACATTATCAAAGTGCTGAGTCTTAGTGTGAGATCTGAATGCATATAAATACTTGCCAAGATCTCTCAGAGAACTCTGCACCTTTTGAACAGGCATTGAACAGGTATTCCAAATGTTGTCACTTATGCAAATAAATATTTGCTCAAAGTCTGAAACTTGAATTTAATACTCTCCTATAAGTAGAATTAGGACAATTAGTCAAATCATTGCCACCCCCCAGCACATATTCTAGTTAAACTGTAGTATTCAAATTCAGCAAGTAAAAATTTTTGTTTACTATTGCCAGGCCCAAGGATCCAGCTGTGTGTCACCAGCCTCTGGGCAAAATTAACATATGCTTATTCTAGGATATGCAGTTCCTTATCATTTCCAAACAAGAAAAATGTTTTGTGCAAATATTGTTATAAATAGCTTGCTGTTCTAGTAAGGATTGTCCCAGCTGATAGCTCTTTAGTTTTGAATGGGAAAACCCATTACTATCCAATGGTTTAATGTAAATTTATCTGGACACTACTTGTTAGAGAGTATCATAAACTATTCCTTACCTATCACTTCCATTTTATGCTCCATAATCCATTGCTCACATGCAAAAATGATGGTAAATTTAATTGTGTCACAGTAATTAAGTTTGAAAGGCTAAAACATTTTGTTTCAGTCAAAAGATTCTAGCCATATTGATCACAAGACTGAGAAACAAGATCAACAAACTCTGGATACAGATCATATATGCTCTAGTATGATGCTAATTTCAACATTTTTCAAATCTTGAACTTGCCCTGGCAAAGTTAAATTCTTTACCTTCTGAAATAAAAAAAATCAACCAACCTTTGGGCTCTTTAGAAATGAACTTCTTTCCTATCTATCTGACATATCTCAATGTAAATGCTTCCCACTTACCCATGTAGCCATTTTGATTCACCCCCCCCCCCTGTATTTTTTCTTTTATTTTACTCCCAAGTCATCTTTTCTCCCCATTTTTGAAATTTATGATGCCATCATTTTAGTTTTCCATGACGTTTCATTATTCCATCTCATTAGTTAAAGATCAAGTGTAAATTTTGTCCTTCAGATGTTCTGATTGCAGAAAATGTTACTGCTCATCCAGGTGACCATGCAGTGGTGCACAAATAAGTTATAAAGACGTTTGTCCTCCATGACCAGCCCATATCTACTCACTTCTTCTGGCTGATGTCTGACATGATGGTGATGAGATTGAGTGGATTAGCTGTTCCTGCTGTAGGATGGGAAGGGTCAGTCTTTGCTTTGTAGCTACATACAGGGGAAAAATTGAGAAGGCCTCAGACAGGTGGAAAAACAGCAATTTTGTATTAAAAATGTAATGGAAGTTCAGTATTTTTTATATCATTCATCCCATACATGTGACTTTTTTTTTGTTAGAGAGGGAAAGGTAATGCAGTAGGATGAGGCCAAGAAGTTTGAACTGCAAGTTACAGACTGCCTTCCTTATCCAGGATTGAGATTAGAGTATGGGCAAAGTGAAAGGGATAGGGGCATCCTAAGAGAAAGACCTGCTCTGGTAGACTTCTTCATCAAATCTGGAGCAGAAGCTGCTGTTAAAAAGGGGGATGATTATTTGTGCATATAAAATATTACATGATAACTATAAGAATCGATCAACGGAGGTTAGGAAATATCAGGAACAGAAAATGAAAAAGCTATTTACAAGTGATTGTGGCAAAGCTATTTACAAAGGACCAATTTAAGGGCATTTATATGGCTCTCAAGTATGCAATAAGGTCCAGAAGGTTTAGGGTTTTTGCTTGGAAGTGTTTGCATAGATGTATTTATACCCAGAATAGACTTAAAATAATTTTTCCTCAGGCAGAATGCATCTGCTGGAGGTGTGAAGGGAAAGACAGAGGTAAGTGGGAAAGTTTTTAGGAGAGTGACGAGTTGGTAGACTTTAAAATTACAATGTGGAGTACTCTGTCAGAAATAATGGGAGAACAAATTGCTGCAACCAAGGAAGCGATTCCTTTTGGCTGGGACACATAATCTGAAGTGCCTAGGCATTGTAAGGCCTTATAAAGTTTAATGTTGTTGGCTACCAAAAATAGCAATAACTAGAAAATGGAAATTAAAATAAGAAAATGACTGTAATTGAAGTATTGACTATAGCTCAAGAGATAAAAGAACTGGAACTGTGATCTTTGTATAAGGGAAGGAGCCAGTTATACAGAAACAAATAAAACCTATGAGAACAATACATGTAGAATAATGTCCAGGAGGATGAGTGAGGCAGGAATTGTGCAATGTATGCAATGTTGAAGTATATGCAAGTTGTTATAAAGAAAGAAAATATATAATGCATGAAAAAATGTTATTATGGTTTGTTTTCATTTCTGTTACTGCATGTGTGCCTATGTCTTAAGTGATAATTTGACATTTAGCAGAGAGAGGGCAATAATATGAGGCAAAATCAGGGAAAAGGCAAAACCAGTGACAGTATGCAAAATCAGAGACTATATACAAATATATACGTGAAACAGTGATGATCCTGTTCCACTTACTAACAGTATGCCATGCAGAATACTTACTTCCATGTGGGTGGCTGACAGCAAACAGGACGCATCAGGAGTGACATTTCAATAATTTAATTATGTTTATAAAGTATGAATACAGCATATTCCAACTTCCCAAGGTAAGAGCTCATAATAGCCGATACGGGAGTATTTTAACCTCCTTAACTGTCCTTTTGCACTTGAGCTTTAAGAAGTACTTTTTACCTCTTCTATATATCATTTTTGTGGTCTGCCTTTCTAAATACTAGTGTAAGCTTTGCATTTTAGTCCCTCTTGATTATATGTAAATCACAATAGTTTTTTATTTGTCATAATACTATGCATGGATAGTTTCTTATATATTTTTTTGCCTGTAAATTGGATTGGGTAACTGCCTTGTGCTGTTATCAGATTGTATTGTTTGTATGTATTTAAGTAATGTCTAATGGCCTGGATCATGGTTGTAAATGGCCCCACTCACCCACTTATCAAATGTTAATTAACTAAATAAAAAAATGAATGCATGCTTATTCTGGGAACGGTGAGATGGCTTCCACCATTATTATATTTAATTAATAAACATTCATGTATATGTAAATGTGTGTTTTTCCATTTGTAGCAAAATAATCTTTGAGTGCTTCTTTCAGGTATCTTGATGATTAATAATTATTGTTTGATGTCAAATGTGCCATTTGATAAATCATACTTGTCACAGATTATTATGCCAATTGTCAAAACATGCATATGATGTCCATTATATCTGTATAATGGAGTTTTCTTCCTGGGCCTCTGTCAAAAAAGGGCAATGCTCAGTCAGACTTTCCCGGTAAATAAATGCCTATATATAAATTAAACTTTTGTGCAGCACTGTATAAATTGCTATACTAAAATATAGGAAGATCATCATAATCTTTAAATATTAGCTGTATTTGACACAGAATTCTTGATATAAAGCCATCCAACTTTGAATATGTACTCCCCACTCTATTTTAAAAATATTACATCTTGTGAAGAACTTAAAACATTTGGAACAGCTGAATTCCACCATGTAAAATTTTAGCTGTTCATAGGTTCATCGTTTCATAGGTAAGTACTAGGCTATCTGCCCGAGGGCATCTATAAGCCTAGCCAGAATATGTTGGCTTTCGCCGCCCCCTTAGATTAGTTCCCTGTGCCTTGGTCCAGCAGAGCCATTAGTTCCCTGTGTCTCTGTCCAACAGAGCCATTGCAGTGATCCCCGGGGTAAATTTTCTGTTTCCCATCCACTCATCAAGGTTTCTCTTGAAGAGTGTTACTGAGGGGCTCTGCCTAATGTAGATTGGAATCCTGTTCCAAAGCATGGGGAATCTCTGGGACAGGAATCTATCCCTCCAGCATGTCCTATTTATCGTTGTGGTGAAGTTAAGATCCCTAGAGCGTGTGGCTCTTGGGGATTTGTTTTTTTTAGGTGGAGCATGTCCATCAGTTCTGGATTGGACATGGCCTTGTATGTCAGGCAGAGATCACCTCTGAGTAAGCGGTATGCAACTGAGTACAGCTGAAGTTTCTTCAGTCGGGCTGCATAGGGCATATGTTTGAGGCCAGTAATCCTCTTGGTAAGTTACTTCTGTAGTCTTTCCAGCTGTTGCAGGTGTCTTGTAAGGTACATCTCAAATGGGGAGTTGTACTCTATGATGGGTCTGATGAGTGATGAGTAGAGGGGCACAATAACCTCTTTTGTTCTAGATGCGAACCCTTTTGTAATTAGGTGGGCCACATGGAAGGATTTTCAGAATTTTCTAACCACCTTGGCAATATGATTATCAAAGGAGAGATTACTATCCACTTGGGTCCCCCAGATTCTTTATTACATTATCTGTATTTAGGGGACTACCACGTATGTGGGAGTTCACGGGTACTTTGCTTTTTCCAAAGGGGATGACTATGCACTTTTTGGCATTTAGCTTGAGGCCATAATTTTGACACCAGGTATCTATCTCAGTGAAACCCATCTGGAGGATGTCTGTATCATCTGGAGAGTCAATTATGGCCCCCAGTTTGCAGTCATCTGCGAATTTGGGGAGCCATAGTCCTCCTGTGCTTGCCTGTACCTCTGAGAAGTATATACCCAACAGGAGGGGTCCTAGAACTGAGCCACTTGTAACTGGTTTAGAGTCAGACCTAGAGCCTGCAACTCTCACCATGTGGGTTCTATCCATGAGCCAACTGGCAACCCATCTCGTAACATAGGGGTTTATGTTCAGGCTGGTGAGCTTGTCTATAATACCAGAATGGGGAATGGTGTCAAAAGCCTTTGCAAGGTCTAGGTAGGCTGTGTGGACCTCCTTTCCCTCATCTAAAGCCTTGGTAACTTGTCACAAAGAAGTCCACCAGGTTTAGGAGGCATGATCTGCCCTTAACAAAGCCAAACTGGGTAGGGTCCAATGTTTGAAGGTTCCCAATGTCTCTGTTAATGAATTCCATGATGATGCGCTCCATAGCCTTGCAGACCAGGCTAGTCAGGCTTATAGGGCAATAGTTCCCGGGGTCCGTTGTGGCTCCACCTTTGTGGAGTGGGATAACTGTTGCTGTGTGCCACTGTATGGGTACGTAGCTTGTAGAGAGGCTGAGTTTGAACAGTGTGTTTAGGTGAGGGGTCAGTTCATTTTGGAGCTCGTGTAAGACACAGCCTGGGACACCATCTGGTCCCATTAAAGCTGTATTTGTGGCTTTGGATAGGGCTGTTTTAACCTGTGTGTCAGTGATTGCCTGGGCACTACATTCTTCTGGTATGGTTATGGGCCCTTTAGGGGGTCAGAGGGGGGGTGAAGTTTGCACTAAACCTGTCTGCCAGAATGTTGGCAATATCAGTCGGTTCAGTGTATTTTGTGCCATTCTGCACTAACTCAGAGCAGATCTGAGAGTTTCCACTTAGGTTCTTGACATAGCTAAAGATCGCTTTGTGGTTATCTTTGGAGTCCTTGGCAATTTTCTTTCGAACTTTGATGTTCAGTAGTTCCTTTCCATAAAACAGATTCCATAGCCTTTCTTTCTGCTGCGTTTGACCTTACTAACCTTTAGTTATCTACTTGTATCATGCTTATAGACGTATCATGCGGAATAATACTAACATTTCCCTTCTACTGTTTAGTCACCTCACTCCGCCTTTCCACAATTTGCTTCTGAAATAGTTCTATTTAGCTACAGTGTTTCACCTTCTTCCATTTTTAAGACTGATTTCAGGATTCATGATTTTTTTCTGAATGCACTTGGCTTGACCTCTCTTCATCTCTTTGAAATCAGTGCTATTTTGGCTGTTTGGCATGCTGTGTCTACCATTCCTCCTGTTTTACAAAAAATGTCATGGTCTCTTTTCTACTAATGCGAGGCACAAGTTTTCTTCTAAGGTATGGTAGCAACTGTTGCATTTTAACATAACGTTCTTTTCTTTTAAGATCCTGCTATGCAACAAACATAGCATTATATTATAAACAAGGACTCCTCACAAAATATCAGTTGTAGATACTTTGCAAAATGCCATCCACTGTATTCTGCAGTTTCTTAATGGATCCAGCATATCATGTAATAAGGCCTGCAGCTGTTTATCTTATTTCTACTATTGTACAAATGAGAATTCATTTATTTTTGCTTCTGATATCTGTAACCGCTCATCTAGCTGAAAACAAAATCTAAGAGCTATTGATTATTCACCAGAAGGGAGAGCTCATTAACTTTTAAATCAATTTCTGGTGACAGCAAGCTCTTAAATATGTCATATTTAATGAGAAAAACAGGAAAGTGCATATTGCCACTGTTCACATGGCAAAAAAAAAAAGTTCATTTCAATATTCTCTATGGCATTTGTCTGGTACAGTCTTTATTTCCATGCTGAATAAATAAAATATATGGCTTCACGAAAAATATTTTATGTGGACTGAATCCAGTATCTCAGGAATACTTGGTACCATATAGCATTTAATCAAGTACCGGGATTGCTGTGTTGTATGTGAGACTAGTACTGATATAAGAACTGTGAATAGGCCCATATTCACCAAAGCAAAGAAACGTACTTATAAAGGAAGAGGCAGAAGATACCAAAGTGTAAATGATTTCACTGAGATTCGTAAGTCTGAATTAACAGATCTGGTCTTTGATAGTCATGAAATTTAACTAGTCATAAGCACAGACTATCTTGCAAAACAAAGCACCTTATTTATAATTAGAGAGTGTAGTCCTGTACATACAATTTGCATATGTCAGCATGTACATGCCCCTAAACTTCCACAAAATGAATCATCTGTGAGTTGATCCATGTCCATATAGACCCAAGGAGGACTTGCTGTGGGCAGCTTTCACATACTGTTAGCATATACTGACAGTGTTGCCTTGTATGTCCATGATTTACTCTGTGCTGGGGCCATGGTGGTGCAGCGGTTAGCACTGTTGCCTCACAGCAAGAGGTTCTCCCGTTCGATTCTCTGCTGGAGCACCTTCTGTGTGGAGTCTGCATGTCCCCCCATGGTTGTATGACATTTAAAGACATGCAGGTAGGTGCATGCATGAATGGGTGTGCCTTCTTTGAAGGCTGGGCATTGGGCTGGCAACTCGGCACCATAAAATCCACTGCCAATCATTACCGGACCGGAGTTCTGCTGTGGCAACCCCTAACCGGGAAAAGCCGAAAGAAAGAAAAAGAAAGAATGTCAGCCTGTGGTCATACTTACCTATATCTATTTGTCTCCAATAATTAATTTCAGAATGCATTTACATACCATAGTAATAAAGGGTGTGGAGATGTACTTACTCCTATAGGCAGGTTATTTGTTAAGTCACTGTGTTTCAGAAGTGTGTGACAGTGGTCCTGATGTAATTGCATTGACAATTGCTGTCTGCCTCATTTTGCAGAAGTTGTACAACAATGATGTGCATGTTTAATCCCACTGTTTTGGTTTATTATTGACATGCCCAACCAGGAGTACCTTGGCTAGGTTATGTTGAGCAACACATTAGCTTTGCTGTCCTGTTAGGGATTTATGGTTAAATTTAGGTGACTACATTTACACTTATAGAGGGTAGAGAAGGACTTTGCATGCATACTTGTACCTGAATATTTCTAGTGAAGCATACATATGATGTACTTAAGCACTTTTTATGAGTGCAGTTATATTTACTTTTACTCCAAGATATTTGAATACTTTTATGAATTTTGCAGTGCTGTGCTAGGTGTTTTTTTTTCCTACCAGCTCTACATAACTGCAAACCATGTCCATTAATCCTAGCCAAAACATTTTTGTAAAACAAATATTATGGAGAATTTTTGTGATTATTTATTTTAGAAACTACTGTGTGATCATAAATGGTCTCCAGATTTGCAGCTCTGCTCTTATACCTCTCCAAACACGAAACTAGTCACATTACAAGAACAAGTAATACCAGTCTTCTTTAATTATTCTCACTTAACTAACACATGCCCTCAACTGTTCAGATGTCACAACAACATGTACAGAATGTGAAGCAGCAAAATTTAGCTTAAGAGGATTTGCTTTCACTTTGAAATTAAAGTAGAAGATGAACAATAAACACATTACACACACACACACACACACACACACACACACAAGCATGAGCACAGATATAGATATAGATAGCCACAGTATGTAGATCTTAAAACTCGTCTCCCATAGTCAGTGGCAAAAACTTTGATATACAGTAATGTTAAATCTTCCTGCAATACTAACTTAGAAGTTTCTAAATTACAGTGGCAAGGAGGTACCTTTGTACTGTAACAGTGACCTACCTTGTAGTTATTATATTTAGGGTTACATGGGTATCAGCAGTGGAAGATAAAATAATTTCCTAAAAGTCCTTAACGACTTAGTCCTCAATAGAACAGTGAAATCCAGCCTTGCACCATGCACCATGGCTAACAAAGGAAATAAAACAATTAATATTATGTGACAAAGCATGGAAAGACTATCATAAACACCACTCAAAACTCAATATAAGTATTTAGACACCTAAGAACCAAACTAAATTCAATATCAAACTAGATAAACAAACTTAGCATAATTACCTTCAGCATAAACATAAAAAGTGCACTTTTCTGGTCATCCCTAAATAATTTACTAAACCCCAGCTAAATTACCACCCTTTCCTCAACAACCAGTAACTGCATTGAATCAGTCTCCTCCCAGTTAAACTACTTTATACGGGCCATGCTGTCCTTAGTTAATATTGACCCTGACACCTCTGTCTCTTTCCCATCAACAAATCATATCTCTCAAACTTTTCAGTCTCACCATTGCATCTACTACTGCTTCCATAAAAAAGCTTTTATTTAAATTGAAACCCACCACTGGCAAACTCCCATCAGAATATCTAAAAAGAGCTGCTGATGCCATTGCTTTCCCCATCTCTATTCTGGTAAATAGATCCATATCTGAGAAATATGTTCCTGGAATCTGGAAATATTCCTGTATTATTGCATTACACAAAGGGGTACATCAACTGACTTTAAAAATTATAGACTCATAGCTGTCCTCTCCCCATTTTCAGAAATGTTTGAAAAGTATATCCACACACAACTCATACAGTATCTCCAATCCAATAACATACTTTCCAAAACACAGAATGGTTTCAGACAACATTGCAGTGCAACCACTACCCTACTACATATTATTAACACAATAAATCAACTTAGAAATAATGGGAAAATTATGTCAACAATGTTTTTAGACTTATCTAAAGCATTTGACACTGTATCACATCAGCATTTACTCTATGAATGTGCTTCTATCAGACTTTCTTAATACTCACTTACATGGTTCCTTAGCTATCTGTCTGAAAGAAAACAAGAAAAGGGCACCAGAATTATTCTCCATTTCAGCCTGTCACCACAGGAGTCCCAGAAGGCTAATTTCTCAGACCACTCCACTTTAACGACTTTATAAATAAACTCCATACTGACACACAACATGCAAGTGTTATCCAATACTCTGATGATTCACTATTCAGATATACATTCCCAATTCTCTCCAAAATCCAGGAATTTACCAAAACTTCTTTTACCTCTCTAGAAGTCTGGCTAAAAAACTCATGACTGCTCCTTAACTGTAACAAAGCACAATTAATTATCTTTGCCCCAAAACAATATAACAACCAAAAGCAATCTTTTCAATTACATCAGCAAACAACACTAAAATAGAATACTTACACAGAGTAATTCCTAGTAGTTGTCAATGACAAAAGACTCAAATATGACTACCATCTTACAAACCATAAAAAAGACACTTGTCTCCATCTATAGAGCCAAACAATACCTTACAAACACAGCATGGCAAACATTAACCATCAACCTGCTTACTCCCAGCCCTTCCTTATGCATCACCAGTCCTACCTAACCTACATATCACTCTTGAATCCAAACTAGCATCTTGCTATAATAAAAGTGCTAAATTTGACAAAAACTCAACACATGGAATAGACCACTGTCAAAATTGGTTTGAACTAAGCCATTCACAGTTAGTATCTGCATATGAACTTATTTCCTGCCCAGATAAATACCTCACACTAAAAATATCTTACACTATTCCCTGTCAACAGACCTCTACTCGGACGACAAGTTCTTATTAAAAAAACAACTGGAGACACTATTTACCCCTGCTACATCTCAAAAACATGGATCTCCATCCCAGAACAGATCAAACTCATTGAGAATGCACCCCACTTTAAAAGCCTTCTGAAGCTACATCTGAATATGCTCACAATCCCTTTTGTTGTCATCATTCAATTATATGGTTAACAGGGTAAAGACTATTTGTTGCTAAGAAGCTTTATTCTGCAATTTTGGGTTTGAATCCCCCAGGCTGACTCTCCAGTATCCCAGCATTTTCTCTATCTTTCTTTCCTATCTTAACCTTCTTTCTTTCCAAGCATACACACCTTTTTGTGTGTGTGTCTCTCTCTCCTTTTTCTCACTTCACCTAAATCTTTTCTAACGTATCTCCCCTACCATACTTTAAACTCTAGCTATGCTCTCAAAATGTCTGTACCTCCCTGCAGTGCTTATCTAGATATATATTATGCTACAACAATGTTTTCCCTTCTAAAGTATGAATCTATTTACTTCCTGCAAGAACTTAGATCTACCAGAACTATATAAACTTTTACATAGTGATGTAAATACTTTACTATATATACCTGTCTTGTAACTGTTTCTTTTTTCTGCAAAATATAGCTGCTGAATTTCTGATAGCTGTTTAACTTTCCTGGTCAGCAAATACAAATAACTAAATTATTGGCAATTGTTTGTGCAAAAGAACTTATAAAATATTAGTCCCAAAATGTCAGTATTTACTTTGGCCTGTAAGATTCTGATAAAAATTGTAGACCTAGATAATTAATTGCTGCTGATAAAAGTAATAATAATAATAAACATAACTATGATAATAAAATATTTTTTTCAGTCATCTGCGTATTTATTATGCCAGCAGAATTACGTATTGGGATCATAGCAGAAACAAAAGTAAATAACAAAGGATCCAAATCAGAGTGCTGGGGTACACTACTGAGTTGGCTGGAAAGGAAGTCCCTGAATAATCTAAGATTGACTTTTCCCTGTAAACCAGTTCATAATATACAAGACCAGTAATAATACAGGTCTTAATTTCTTCTAGATGAGGCTACAGTTTCTTACTGGAAACTGAAAAATGGTACAACAAGCCTGAGATCTGTATTGTAGCAGACATATCATTCAGACTTCAGAAATATATTAAAGTTCTTTTAGGCTATAAAAATGTTCAGAACAGCCTTTTTATAGTGGTGATGTTGCAGTTTGTTTAAAAAATGCGTATGATTCAGACAAAGTTATAAAAAGCTTAAGAAGAACAGCTTTTTATGGTGATACTGTTGCAGTTTGTTTTAAAAAATGCATATGATTCAGACTTCAAGAATATATTAAAACATTTTATATTATAAAAAGCTTCAGAAGAATATCTTTTTTTAATGATGGTGCTGCAGTTTATTATTAAAAATACTGCCTCCTCTGAAGAAATTGTCACCTACACAGCAGTAAAGATCTTAGGCATATGAATCAAACGACAACGAAAAAAATGTTCAGGTCTTAGTATTGGGCCTCCACCTTCTATGTCACAGAAGCACTTTTTTTCTTAAATGCCTGCAGGAGAAAGTTAAAGAAAGCCTTATCTTTTTTGCTAATGATTTTCTTGTAATTAGCATTAAATGGATAATAGAAAGTGTAAAAAAGGGAAGAGTCATGAGTTTAGCTGATCTTAGTTTATCTTTAATAATGATACATTGGCTTGTTGGAGATGCAAACAAGAAACTAAAGCAGGCTTGTATAATTTATTTCACAAATATATCAGTATATTGGGAATATGTCCAAGCATTTTGGCAAGCTATTTGGATTTATACATTTTTTCGGAGGGAATGCATATGCTAATTAACCATGTGCTCTCTCTCTCCCCTGGAACTATCTCCAGGAAGGCATTACATGCAGAATGATTCAAGAAATTGCTCAGTTGGGTAGATCCGCTTGGTCATCTCCACCATGCTGAGGTATAAAACATAGCCAAAAGGCAATATTCATCTTTCTGCTATGACCATAGTACAGGATCAGAGGGTAGGAGGAGCAACTAGTCACCAAGGAAAACAGGATAAGTGATTTAATGAAACAAACATACATTTAACTGCCTTATTGGCACTGACATGACTATGGGGATCAGAAAGGGAGGGGGGTGAACAAAACAGCAGGGATTACTCTACATGTAAGTGACTTAATGACACTGACAGTTGTACTGGGATTTGGGGGATTCACTAGAGACCAGTGAATTATATTTAAGTGCTTTAAAGGACCAACAGCAGTACAGGCATTGGGGGTGGGAGGATTCACCAGCCACCAAGGCAGTGCCATAATAGCCCTTACAATATTATTGTGATGGTAGGGTGGGAGGATACACTTACCACCAGGGCATATTTGATACATGCAGTAATATTACCTCAACAATTATTGGGGTGGGGGGAACAATGGGACTGTAGGCAGGTCAGGACAGGTTTGGAGACTGTGTGTGTGTGTGTGTGTGTGTGTGTGTGTGTGTGTGTGTGTGTGTGTGTGTGTGTGTGTGTGAGTGTGTGTGTGTTCATGTTTTGTGTACTTGTGTATGTGGGAGCATGACTGGGGAGGAATGCCACTACCCATATATGCAGCAGTTTACTACTGTGATGTCCTGATCAGCATATTGCAGTAGTAGTAAATGTGATTCAGAGACATGCAAATTAGCCAGCAATGAGGCCTTACCTCATCATGGCTAACATATCTTTGAATCATATATTAGTACATTGTGGGACCAGGTCCTTTCTTTGGCTCATACAAGGCCTTTTAATGAATCTTCTGATAAAACTAAGCTCTAACACACACCAAATCCTTGCCAAAAATGTCTTCATTATAGTAAATGGGCTTTATAAGCTTAAAAATGCAATATACAATTAACTGCCATTATAGATTCCAAGTAATCTCATAAAGAAAGAAAAAAAATGAATAAATGTGAGGACTTAACAGAATTAGTATAGATAGTTCGTGCTTAGTTAGTCTGAAAGATTTTGTTAGGGTATTTTTGCATTGCAAAATAGTTTAACAGTCATAGCAAGCAACCTAAATATAGAATGCATGTAAAGTGCAATCATAACAAAACATATAAATAAACCTGCATATATTTTATATATATATATATATATATATATATATATATATATATAGAAAACCAAAAGTTTAGAGTTCTAAGCTTGATGCTAAACGTAGATATATGATTTTAAAGAGTTACTTTCCCACAAATTATTATTTATAACTACACAGAGTCTAGACTTACAGGGCCTAGATAAACATTGCAAAATAGAGTGTCACAACATCTGTGGGTGTTAATAAAAAGTCATTGAATTTACTTAAATGTTATATGTCAAAAGCTTTTTAGCCTCTGTCCATAAAACTAGTATTTCCTTGTTCAGTAAAAGACCCAACCAGTTCCTTCTAGAATACCGGCTGTCACTGTTCTTTACATAGACCAGGTTACAATATCTTTTAAAGACGCTAATCCTACCCCTTACATTATACTTCTGTGATGATTCCCAGCTGGAAGCCAAACACAGACAAGTGATTACAGAGATATGCAATCAAGGGTGTAGCTAGGCATACTGTTTGTCTAAAAAACAGTCGCTTTAATAGTTTTAGAGGGAACATGAAAATTATGTGCACATTTATTAACTGCTGGGGGGGGGCAACATTTTGAAATATGTCAATTTTTTTAAATATCCGGTTGGTTTGGGGGCAGCATAAAGAGTTTGTGAGTACACAATGGAATTTTCTGGCTACACCCCCTGCTTGCACTAACCGTTACTTCTGGGATTTACGTAGGTTATACCTCCTTTAATATGAAGTTAACACTCAGCTGTCTTCCTCTGCCTGGAATTCATGTTTAATCACCTTACTAGCCACCTGTATTAGTACCTGTCAGACTTCCCTTGTAAAGATACATGCCCAGAACAAATGATATTCATCTGCATGTCCTTCCTTGCAGTCAGGGCATATGTTGTTTTCATCAAACCCTTTGTTAACTATCTGTACTACTATCCAAAACCCTCCATACACCAAAGTCCAAGTAGATGAAACAAGAAATGGGCAGACAGGTGTTAAAGTAATAGAGGAGGAGACCCATTATAGACATGCTCCTTAGGTAAGTTTGAGACCTTCAGTTTATACTGCTTAGGAAAAAATAAGATGTGAAATGCAAGATTTTGTAGATTTTGTTAGTCGGTTAACTGTTAATATATCTTGTTGAGATATTTGATGTTACCTTTATTTTCTTTTGAATGTCTTGTACTAATGTTTAAACCAATTTATTTTGCATATATGTTAGATTATATTAGTAATGATATTCTAAATTAATGGAACTCAACTAATAAATATATCTAAAATAAAAATAAGAAACATACCTTGCAACAGTGAGAGGTCACTCCTATGAAAGGCATCTATGTGGCCTAACCATCTACAATGTGCATAAAAACAATAGTTCACTTTTATTATCAACAATACAACATCTAGATTCTGAGAACATTTATAGTAGAATTTACCTAGATGGTAGAAGTAATTAGTTAAGTGTCAAAATGATAAGGTACAATATAAAACATAATTGATATTTTACAATAGCTACATGTGGTTCCTACTTGGGACCAAGTACTCTACCTACTGTCATAACTGAACTAGCTATATGGAGTTCTTACTAGCTGCAGAGCACTCTTTTAACTACTGTCACAATTAAATTAGCTACACAGGATTCTTGCTAGTCAATGAGTACTCTAGTTACTACTGTCATAACTGAACTAGCTACATGGAGGTCTTACTAGTTGTAGATCACTCAGTTAACTATTGTCACATCTGAATTAGCTATACAGAATGTTTACTAGTCATGTAGAACTCTGTCAACTACTGTCACAACTGAACTAGCTACATGGGGCTCTTACTAGTCATTGAGCACTCTGTTAAATAGTATCAAAACTGAACTAGTTATACGGGGTTCTTACTAATAGAGTACTCTGTTAACTACTGTCACAGCTGAACTAGCTGCATGAGGTTTTCACTAGTCAGCATTCTGTTAATTACTGTCACAACTGAACTAGCTACATGCACTTCTTGGCAATCATTGAATACTCTACTAAGTACTGAATGACTAAACTACTTACATGAGATTCTTAGTAGTCACCAAGCTCTCTCTTAATTACTGTCACAACTGAACTAGCTACATGGAGTTTTTAAAGTCTTTGAGCACTCTGTTAACTAGTGTCAAAACTCAACTAGCTATACTGGATTCTTAGTAGTCACAGAGCTCTCTGTTCACTACTGCCACAGCTGAAATAGCTACATGAGGTGCTTACTTGTCACAGAGCCCTGTAACAACTGAACTAGCTGCACACAGTTCTTGCTAGTTGCAAAGTATTCTGTTAAAAACTGTCACAACTGAACTAGCTACATGGGAATCCTGCTAGTCACTGAGCACTCTGTTAACTATTGTCACAACTGGATTAGCAATATGGGGTTCTTACCAGTCATCGAGCACCTGTGTTAACTATTGTCACAGCTCAACTAGCTACATGTGGGTCTTACTAGTACCTGAACACTCTATCCACTTTCACAACTGACCCTAAGCTTTGTTTTTTTTTCCAGTTATGCAAAAAAATGCGAAAGTGCTCATCCTGCATTTTTGTGGAACTCCAGCTGCAAACAAAGGACAATAGAAACTGAATCAATGGAGATAAGATGGAAATGGCCTTTACATTCAGTGGCTCCCACTATGAGTGGATAAAAATGAATGGACTCTGGATCAGAATCCCCAAACTGCATTCGCCAACAAAACGTCTTCCAAAAAACACTTCTGTTTTTTGCAATGAGGGGCAAGCCCTCCTGCATTCCCCTGATGTGGGTGACAAGCCCCCTACATACCCCAAACCTATATACACCAACTCCACCATTGTATCAACTTGAAGAAGTGGAAAATTATCCCCAATAGGACATCACTGCCAGCATAACTCATTAACAGTGATTTTTAATAAAGGAACTCTGATCGTTGGAGGGATGAAACTCGAGCAACTGAAGTTTGAGTGTTCAATCTTCTTAAAACAATGTCACCCCATTCAGTGAAAGGGATCATAGGTTTGGTTCTCATACTTTTGTCTTGTAGGAATTTAGCAAACCAATCAAAAAACTTCTTTACTATACTAGGAGGTAGGCATGTGACACTGAGATGATTTTGCCCGATTTACAAATTGTTTGCTGCTTTGTTAACACTTTTGACTTGTCAATTACTTTGATGGCCCATACACTGCAGTGTTGCTAATCTCTTATTAAATTCCTAAATAGTGGACTTTATTTCAAGGCCAACCATAGAGAAATGTATATGTTTGTTTTATATTAAAGAACAACTTTAGCCTTCCAGCAACTTTACCTTATCTTAGTATTTCTTTCTCCACCTTGAATAAGCAAAACATTCATTCCAACATAGGCAATACCAAACTGTCATCATCCTGCCACGTTTTTCTTTTATGTTATGTTATTTTGTATATGATTTTGTTTTGAGTTTTCATGGTGTGTGTGTATCTTCTTCTTCTTTCGGCTGCTCCCGTCAGGGGTCGCCACAGCAGATCAACTGTTTTTTATACACATATATATATATATATATATACATATATATATATATATATATATATATATATATATATGTGTGTGTGTGTGTGTGTGTGTGTGTGTGGTTCTACCTGACATAATCGAAACCACACAACACCGACAACCACATCTCCGACACCACATATTCGACAGTCCATAAACACGAAACCACACATAACCGACAACGAAATAACCGACGGTACACAAACACGAAACCCCATACACTGCACACACCACAATAACAATTAAAAACAAAACACATCCCCATTCCACAAACCACACACACAACACAAGCACACCAAAATCCTTACAAGCCCACACTAAACCTTACCCTAACCCTAAGGTCCGTCACTATCGCACACTTACCTACCCGCTCCCTAACCCTAACTCACTTAACCCGCCCGTATCGCTTCCTAAGGCTAACTCACTTAACCCACCCCTATCGCCACCTAACACTAACTCACTTAAGCCACCCCTATCGCTCCCTAACCCTAACTCACTTAACCCACCCCTATTGCTCCCTAACCCTAACTCACTTAACCCACCCCTATCCCCACAGACCGTCAATCTCCACACTTACCTGCCTCGCACCCTAACGTCCGACACAAATCGATACTCACACAGCCTTTCCCCATGTCGGCATCCTCGGCGTTGGTGTTGTCATCCGTCGTGTCGGTCTTCTGCATTGTCGATGTTCTGCCACTCGCGATTGGTCTTCGTTTTCGATCTTCTGGAGCTCCGAATTCCGCTGTCGGTCTTCTGCGCTGTCGACGAAGTCAGGTAGAACCGTGTGTGTGTAGTCACCAGTTCACCAGTACAGGCTGAATAATAGAAAGTCAATAAAAGCTTGCCTGATCAGATTCAGAAGTGTAAACTGTCATTCAGAGAAGACTAAACAATATACTGCAGGAAAAAAGGGAATTATACACATGTACAATTAGGAGCATATTAGAAAACTGTAATTTAACTGCTTCATCTGGAAGATTTAAATGTACTGATGAAGACATTTTATCTGCTTACAATTAAAATAAATCATACTGAATAAGTGAAAAGGAAACACTGATGTTCTTTGTATTAATCACTGCCGCAGTAGTCCATTAAGGAAATCATGGTAAATATTTTCTCCAAAGCCAACTTCATGCTTTTTAAGACGGAAGTGGACAACTTCATGACACCCATGCAGATGGACAATACAGTTACGACTGCTGAATCCTACACAGATGCACTGTATAAGCACTTACACGAGTGCATGGATCGTGCTATCCCAAACAGAACCAAGATGCTATCCTCCAAAAAAAGGAAGCCAGTCTGGTGGTCCCCTGCTATAAACACACTCTACAACAGAAGGAGGAAACTGTTGCAAAAGAGAGTAAAATTCCATGAGTGGAGGAGTTCCCTGGTCAGCCTCAGTAAGAATCTGAGATCCCTTATAAGATCCTCCAAAGCTAGCTATGAAAACAAAATCGCCACTGATTCTAGGGACAATGACAAAGGATTCTATAGCTATGTCAAGAATCTCAATGGCAACACCCAGATCTGCTCTGAGTTACAGCACAATGGCATGAAAATTACAGAACCAACTGATATTGCCAATGTCCTGGCAGATAGGTTCAGTGCTAACTTTACCCCCCTCTCACCCCCTAAAGGGCCCATAACTATACAGGAAGAATGCAGAATCCCTGTAATCACAACTATGCAGGTAAAAGCTGCACTCTCTAAAGCCAAAAACATAGCATCCATGGGACCGGACAACAACCCAGGCTGCGTTTTACATGAACTTCAGAACGAACTGGCTCCCCATCTAAGCACCATGTTTGATCATAGTCTCACATCAGTTTTTATGCCCACTGAATGGTGCACAGCAGCAGTTATCCCACTCCACAAAGCGGGAGCCACCACTGATCCCAGGAACTATCACCCTATTAGCCTGACAAGCCTGGTCTGTAAGGCCATGGAATGTATCATCATGGAACTCATAAACAAAGACATTGGTAACCTCCAAACTCTGGACCCCACCCAGTTTGGGTTTGTGAAAGGCAGATCATGCCTCCTGAACCTGATCGACTTTTTTGAGGCAGTCAACAAAGCTGTAGATGAGGGTAAGGTGGTTCACACAGCCTATCTTGACCTTGCCAAGGCTTTCAACACCATCCCCCCATTCTGGAATTATAGCTAAACTCACTAAACTAGGTATAAATCCCTTTGTCACAAGATGGATTGCCAACTGGCTTACTGACAGAACACACACTGTAAATGTTGCAGTCTCCAAATCTGACTTCAAACCAGTGACAAGTGGAGTACCATAGGGTTCAGTCCTGGGACCTCTCCTGTTTGGTATCTACTTCTCTGAAGTACAGGCTAACACAGACGGCCTTTGGCTAATGAAGTTCGCAGATGACTGCAAACTAGGAGCCATAGTTGAGTCCCCAAATGATGTGGACATCCTACAGGGCCTCACTGAGACAGATGCCTGGTGTCAGAGCCATGGCCTCAAGCTCAATGCCAAAACGTGCATTGTCATCCCCTTTGGTAAAAACTCTGTACCCATGAATTATCACATAGGCGGCAGTCTACTTAATGCCGAATGTGTGATAAGAGACCTGGGGACCCAGGTGGAAAGTAGTCTCTACTTTGATAATCACATCACCGGAGTAGTCAGGAAATCCTTCTATGTGGCACACCTCATTACAAAAGGGTACTCCTCTAGGAAAAAAGAGGTCATTGTTCCCCTCTACTTGACACTCATTAGTCCATTATAGAATACAATGCCCCTTTTGGAATTTACCTCACAAGACATCTGCAGCAGCTGGAAAGGCCACAGAAGTACCTCACAAAGAGGATTATTGGCCTCAAACAGATGTCCTACACTGACCGTCTCAAAAAACTCAAGCTTTACTCCATAGCATATCGCCCACTCCGAGGTGATCTCTGCCTAACATATAAAGCTATGCCTAACCCAGAGCTGCTGGACATGCTACACCTAAAAAAATCCCAATCCCTCCGAGCTACATGCTCTAGGGACCTACATTTTGTCACCACAATAAACAGGACATGCTGGAGGGATAGATTCCTGTCCCAGAGACTTCCCATACTCTGGGACAAGCTACCCATCTATGTCAAGCAAAGTTCTTCATTAGCACTCTTCAAGAAAAATCTTGATGATTGGATGGGAAATAGGAAATACAACCCAGGGATCACTTCTGTGGCTCTGCTCAACAGGGGCACAGGAAAATAACTTTCTTGGGTGGCGTAAGCCAGGGAACCTTGTTGGCTAGGCTTACTTAGGCCCTTGGGCCGATAGCCTAGTACCTACCTATGAACCTATTATATCCTGCATCAGATATAGCAGCCAGCCAGGTTCCAACGCTTCAGGGCACCTATTGGATGCACCTTCATTAAATGACTGTTTCCTACTTTAATGAGGAACTCAGCTTACCTTTGCTTGAATTATCATTAATGATCTTCTACTTCTTATTTAAGACTCTCCTTTCTGTCCAGTCCCAAGCCATACAATGAAACAAGGAAGATGTCCATTGATGTCCCTTCATCTCAAAGGTAAACACCAACATAAAGACACATCAGGAGTAGTAAGATAAGCAGAATGGTAATACGAATGGCATCACACGTGTGCGGAATCACAGAGCACAGGACCATTCTGCTGTCTCAGAAGGTGGTATCTGTACAACAGAGAAACGCCAGCCTGTCCATTCCCAGACATAAAATATCCTTCAAAAGGCAGTTCATAAATGACAGCACCACACATTTTTTTGCTACCCATATGTGTTAGATGGTGTAGCAAGAAGAAGCTCTTTTGTTTAAGTACTTGAGATCACACAATTTGTTTAATAGCAAGGCAGGTTTACTATAAAGTCCTTATGTTACAAACTGGTTGTGCTATCCTTATTTGTAATATACACAAAGGCATTATTATATAAAAAAAGGGTCAGATTAAAAAAAAGGTTCAGATTATAGGCTTGTCAGTTTGCTTTGTGTACATCACCTGAACCAATGAGAGTACCAACTAACAAAAAAGAGGCCGGGGAGGGCCTACCATTGAACAGCTACTAGGGCTCTTCTTCTGCCTCACATCATACCAAACATTGAGGGAAAGAGGTTTATAAGGGGCGGGACTTAAATGAGCTATATAATGTTTGACTGAAAATGATTGGGTAGATTATAAGTGATGTATAATGCCTGCAACTGGGAGTGTCTCAGTAAGGTTTGTGATGGAAAATGTTTGGAATTACAATTGTGTCAGAGTGGTTTGTTTTCATTTATATAGATGCATGATTGTCTGTGTCATAAGTGATAGTTTAATAAAGATGTTTCTTGTTTAAAAAAAGGGCAGGAATTGAATTCTTTATGTAATGTTGCTTAGGTTATATGATATATAGCAATATATGTGAAGTTTAATAGTTGTAAACATAAACTTCTTAATACAGTTTGATTACTTTTGTATAAATGTAAATTTGATATGACACAAGTGCTAATTCAATAAAGGTGTTTAAAAAAATATTGAGGGAGGGGGTATGGGCAACTCAATCTGTAATGCCAAAGAGGACTCTCCCTCCCTTAAACTGTCATTATATAACCACCTTCCCTCCCCTACTCTGCCTGTCTTAGACCTCACTTCACACCCCCCTTCACCCCCAACCTGCCAACCTTAAATATTTAGAGGAACAGCCAAGCAACACAGTAGTCTGCCAAGTGAATTCCATTTGTCACTTGGCTGTCCCCACACCACCAGTAAACACTTGACACCTACTGAACAATTACTAGTGTCCTTCTTTCGCACACCATGATACTTTGCAACCTGTCCTCCTCCCAAACCTAACAACTATCTCCAAAACAATTCCTGCACAAACAATGAAAGCTGCACATTGATCATGTCTAACCTGATATTGCTAAGATGCACACCATCACCATGGAACCAGACCAGATCCCCAGCCACAAAATCCAGTGCTCCTTTACTAGAAAGCCTAAAGCAGCACTTGCTACCCTGTGGTTAAGAAGCCTTCTAACTACCTCCATTGCTTTAACCTTATCAGCACCCTTCCAACCCAGCCTGGGAATTATGGCCAACCAAATGACATTAGCTCCTGGAAACTTCTACACAACAACTGTCAAGTCCCCGAACAAAGAGGTGAGCAACCTCCTTTTTGGTATACTACCAATGTCATTAGCTCCCAAGTGCATAACTATCCTGACAGATTCCACGAATTGTTGTTTTACCTCTTCTAACACTGATAGCAACTGACACCACTGCATATGTCAAAAACTAAACTACTGGACTTGCCATAGAACCGGATCCAGGCTCGTACTCATACCACCAGGGTACACTTCCACTTTTCTAGCTGACCAGTACATGAAAGAGTGATACAACATGACTAAAATTTTCCTTCCTGCAAAAGAAACATGCACAATTGATCAACTAATACTGCTCTGTTTCCTATATATACTAATGAATGTAAGTCAAAAACGCCCCAGATCACTATCTGCCTACCCTTTTAATCACCTCCACAGACCTACATTCTTGTGCTGTCAATGTCAACCTCATCCAAGACACAAACTTCGTAGCATCCACCTTTTTTTTCCTTCAAATCCTAAAAAAACGAAACCCTCCAGCTGCTTACCAGGTACCTCTGGTCATTCTCTAGTCCATGCACCGAGCATAACAAACGCACTGTACTCTGTGGCAACACCACCTAATTATTTCCCCCCTCCTGGTCAGATTTTGATTACTTTATAAGAGGAGAACACCAATACTTTATTACAGCAAAGCTTTCAGATATAAATCCTTCTTCAGTGCATAATACAATCTAGAACATTCTTTTAGTTTTTATATAAAATTATAAAACTAGATTAAGATCATGTGAACACGGCCAACTAATCACATCATGTCAGCAATAATTTGATTAACCATTTTAGCTTAAAGACATAGTAATTCCTTTAAAAAAACCTTCCCTAAGAAATACTTAAAACATACTCTCAATTAGGCCAGCAGACAAAGGTGGTCTTAGATGCTCAAGATTATAATAGCTATATGCATGAGATGTTGAGTAACATCACATTTTATTTGTCTATTAGAGAAAGTGATGTTCAAAAACATGTCTCTATGGTATACACTGCTTTGCATGAGTTATCCATGAGTGGATTTATTTCCACAGAAATATTTAATTTTCTGTTAGTCGAGCATCCCCTAATCCCTACCATCCAAGGACTACCTAAGGTACATAAAGATCCTATGCGACCCCCTATGAGACCTATAGTGGCAGTAGAGGTTGGGTCACAGAACCCATTTCTGTATATGCGGAAAGATTATTGAGACCTATAGTCAATTTAAATCCAGTTATATTAAAAGATACCAAACAATTTTTACTTGAGTTATATAGGGAGACAGCTGAAATACCAGATCATCTACCATATATGTTAGTAACCATGGATGTTAAATCCCTTTTTACAGTTATACCAAATCAGCAAGGTGTACAAAGCATACATAACTATTTAACTAAATATACAGATTTTTTGGATGCTAAAATTGATCTAATTTGTACGTTGCTTAAAACAGTCTTAGAAAATAATATTTTTCTTTTTGATAAAGAATTGTTTCTCCAAAGGGATGGCGTAGCTATGGGCACTTCTTGTGCCAATAGCTACGCCAACCTGGTGATGGCAGTATGGGAGTAGGACAAACTTTTTCAGTTACCTAGTTATAAAGAATCTGTTATATTTTATAAACGGTTCATAGATGATTTGTTTTTTCTCTGGAAGGGTAATGAGGTTGATTTATGTAAATTTTCTGAAGATGTGAATTCACTCACTGACTACTTTAAGTTTACTATTATTATGTCACGTCATAATATTTCTTTCTTAGATGTTCATGTTGAGCGCCTTACCAATGGGAAATTAAACACAGGGATTCATAGGAAATCATGCCATAAGAATACATTATTACATAGACATAGCATGCATCCTGGATACACCTTTAAAAATATAGTAAAAGGGCAGGCAATTCGAGCGTCTAGACTGAACCCATTACAGTCTAACTTTGAAAAAGAATTAACTGACCTCAATGATAGGTTAGTAGCAAGGAAATACAGTGTTAGTGAAATAGGTCATAGCTTTCTGAGTACAGAGAACATAAGGTCTAGTCGGGCATGCACATATTTTTCAGAGGAAGGTAATAATAGATATTTAGAGCCTGGCAACTCTAACAGTAATAATATATCCACACAGAAGTTGTCATTATTTTTTACACATGATGTCCATCAGATAAAGATATAGTATATAAACATTGGAATTTATTAACTATAGATCCTCTTCTTAAGGTTATTGCAGGGGAACAACCACAATTTTTATTTAAAAATAAGAAAAAAATTGCTTAGACTTTTATGCCATCCTTCTAATAATGTACATTCCCCTCAAGACAATTTACATCTTGGAACTAGATCTTGCTATAATTGCAATTTCTGTTCTTATATTTGTGATTCTGTTGTTTTCGTACATCCTAATACTTCACAAATATATAAGTTTGATATAACAGCCGATTGTAACACCAAACATGTTGTTTATCTTGCTGTGTGTTCCTCCTGTCCTGCCTTTTACGTTGGCAAAACTGACAGGAGACTTAGAGACAGGGTGAGAGAACATTTGTACCAAATACATATTAAATCAGGCACAAATGTATTGTCAAAACATATCATAGCCACTGATAACACACATTCTTTTAAATTTATGGTTATTTATACTAATATACCTATTTTAAGAGGTGGTGACGTTAGGAATTTTTCAGAGAGGAATGAAACGAATTGGATCATCAGATTTCAAGCCCATTTATACCCCAGTTTAAATGAGAAAATCCCTATTAAACCAGCTCTTAAAAATAGGAGGCTTGTTTTTAAGTAAACTTTATATATTTTTAAATAAATGTTTAAGCAGTACATACTATATTCATGTATTTATTTTTAATGATATACTTTTAATAATATATTTTATATATGTCATTTATTGATAAAGTTTCTCTGATATATGTGATTTATATATTTAATTGTATTTTATATTTAAACAACGTACATTTGCTGGCATATTTATATCTTTTATGCTTTCCTTATGGGATACTTGTGGTACAGATGGTTTAAGGTTGAGGAGTATGTGGATTCACTTATTAACTAATTAATCTCATTTGCCTATTTACCAATTGTGATGTCATGATTGAATAAGTTATCCACCTACAAATAGTGAAGTACATTCACTCAAATTGTATCTTTGAGGTCTGAAGAAGCCACTTTGGTGAAAGCGCTTACCTGTTCTTAGTTTTCGAATAAAGGGTTTTTACTTGAAGTTTTTGCGATTCCTTTTTGAGTTATAGAGTGGACATTACTTGGTCTGAATAGACATCTGTATGGTAACTGCTACTGACTGCCAGAGGTTGTCACTGAGCCTATTTTATTGCTCATTGACATTTTCTACTTTGTTGGTGCTCAGAGCCATTTATTTTCCAGCGGTGCTGATTATTTACTTCACTTTATTATTTTTATACTCTCAATTTAATTTATAAGTGCATGCTAAGACCATATACTTAGTAAATCTATCAAACTAATAAAATATTTATTACAAAACATTATATTGTCCTTATATGCCCTATATCTTCAGAATACTTTTATACATAAACATGCAAGCATGCACATGCATATACTTTTAAAAGCCTAATGCAATTGCATTTGTTTGGTTGCAAGGACTGGATTAATGCTAACGATGTTATTCAACCTTGGTTGTACGTCTGCTTGCAATCTTAAAATCCATGCTTTTTTCTATGCATCTTTTTCCATTCCTTCAACAATTTTGACCTCCTCTAGTCCCTAGTTGCATCCTGAAAATCTGACAATTATGCCACAACACTAGAGTCTGCGAGGTGTACCCTAGCCATCCTGTCTGCCTTACCAATCCCTTAGCTCTTTACTAAAAATCTCAACAGTAAATCAACTGACAAATTCTTCCTATTAATGACAGATTAGTAACAATCTCCTTAAAAACCACCAAAGCCTTACTGTATGACTTCATAGTATCTATGAACCAGGATTTCTGAACCATCCAACTTGCAATGCTTAACCAATCTCCCACAACTTCCCCGGGCAGAATAGTGTGGCTTACCCAAGCTTCACATTCTAGCTGCCAAAACCTGTAGAACTGACAATATGACAGACTGTTAGCCAAAACATTGCTATAGCCAGGAATATGCAGAATTGTAAAAGGAGAGTTAATGTTTAAACAAAACAAGACAGCATTCCTGAGTAACATTTGCACCCTTGTAGATTCCCCGTCCTCTTAACCAAAACTTGTACAACTGCCAAGTTGTCAGAATGACATATCATCCTCTTGTTCTGAAAGTTCTCCCACAGTACTACCACTGATGCCCAAACTGGCATCAAGTCCAAGAAAGTGATATTCTTCCAATATTCAGCCAGCCACTCTTCTGGCTATGCTTTAGCAAACCACCTGCCTCCAAAAGAATCTCCCATACTTCACCTCCTGTTGCATCTGTGAACAAGTCAATGTCTGGTGAAGTAACCCAGTTATCCTGCCAAAAAGAAATTCCATTAAGGTGCAAGAGAAACTCCTACCAAATAGACAGGTCTTTCTTGACCTGCCTGCCAGTCCTTACCCAGTAATGCTTTTCTTTTGTACCCAATAGCAAATTGGCTACAGCTTTCATAAATGTATGACCCGCACTTACTGCTTTACATGCAAAATTAAGGAGAGCTAAAACTTCCATCAACTTTTTAATACTGATCTTCTCCCTTCTCATCATGTGCTCCATCTAACCTCTCACTTTCTTCACCTTGTCATGTGGCAGTTTGATCATTTCCAGGTTTGCATTAAGCTCTAAACCTAAAAGGTTATCATCTACCTTGTCTTTAGCCAATGGTACCCCAAGCCTTGCTCAGACAACCAAATCCCCTTGACTACTGATTCCTGCCCTTCCTGGGGACATATTACGTTATCGAACTTTTAAAAGTTCAAACTTCATATGGTCAACACCATATGATCGAACTTTTAAAAGTTTGAACGTTTCAACTGAGATCTCCGTACAGTACGGAATGGGAAGATTTCCCTTTCCTGCAATGTAGTGTGATCTTGGAGTTGGTATATTTAAAGAGCGGGGGGAGTGCAGGGGGTCTTACCCTCCTGCTTAAAATGGTCAGGTAGGTTTTTTCTGTTGTTTATTTTTTTTTCAGTTTTCGAACTTTTAAAAGTTCGATAATATGGCTTTGACCATATGACGTTCAAACTTTTAAAAGTTCGATAACGTAATATACATCCGCCCTTCCCCAGTCAGCAAAAAATTTACCTTAATAATGCTCCACAACCATGCCGACTGCCCTCTGCTGCCACATCACAGTGCAGTGCTGTGGTGAACTTTTCAAAAGTGCACATGCAACTGGGACAGCCCATCGGCACAGCCTCATCAAAGTAAAACTTATCATCAAGATGCATTCCCAAAACAGGCCAATCCTGCTTCCTTGCAATAAACTAAATGCTGACTCAGTATCCAACTTTGTAAATCAGGGATCCTTAAATGACCTGATCAGTCTAACTGCCTCCTCCAAAGAATTATAATGCACCGTGACCTCTGACCTATTAATATGGGCATTGACAGAATCACCTTCTAGAAAAGACAAATGCTTTATTAACCTAAATTCCCCTGGTGATTTACTAGGCAAAAAATGTGGCAAAGATATTCAATATTTGCTTAATGGTGGAATTTCAACGGGACCTTACAACCTACCCATAGGCACCTCATTGTCCAACAATTTCTGCACTATTTCTTCCTTTCCTAAAACTTACTTCAGATCCTCACAGGTATGAGCTAAACCACCACCTTTGATTTTTACCACAAAACCACCATGAAACCCCTCCACCAGCTCCCAACCCTCCTCCTTACTAGGATAAGGTTTAAAGAGAGAATCTAACTGACTCATATTAATAAGCGAATGGACCAGCTTTCCAGACAGTTCTGAGTTGAAATTATAACCCCCTTTAAAACCACACTGTCCCCCTTCCTCTATTGCTGTCTCCACACCCTGCCCTGGGCCAGTATCTACCCCACTAATCTCATCAACCCATCCATCATTCAAGATTTGACAGCAGGATGTTGACCTTAACAGTGAGAACACACATGCCAGAATCTACATGTGGGCCAAGCATATGTTCCTTCACTGAATGCCCAATATATCCTCACCTTGCTCCCCATTTCCTCTGATTGTTCCCTGGCCACACTGGTTGACCTATCCAGCATGGTCTCCATCCAAGTATCAAGGTACCTATGTTCCCATAACAAGGACATAGCTACTGCTTCAAACTTATGAAAACATTGTTCATATCTTAGCCAGGCATTACCTCCCCTGAGCTTCTGAGCCTCCCTAATTGTTAGAAAATAAGTTAACAGCAGAAATACCTGTTGAGGCTCTTTCTGAGTTATAACAAACATAAAATAAACAAACCTAGAAACCCAATGATTCCAAGTCCTTGGCTGATACCTTCCTGTCCCTCTCTTCCTCAGTGTAGTTATGGCTGCAGTGAGATGCATAACCCCTGGTGATTCTGCCTTCACCACCTTTCAACCCCCTTGGTATCTATGCGATCAAAAAACTTGACAAAATCTCTATGCCAAATTTTTTCCTTTACTACCAGCAGGATGTCTGCTGTGATAAAGACTAATTTACTCCACGTTCCACTTATCAGAACTAAATGCAGACCCACATCCAGTCTAGCTTCTGCTATCTGACTCACCCTGTCTAAAACTCTGACACCTAATAACAATGGAAAATCCCTGCTCTCTTCTAACTCCCTGGCAACCCTCATCATCTCTAACCCATTGCAGTGACTCAAACCTTTCACCTAAGTGCTCTCCAGTGCTTTTCACTCCAGACAAACTGTGTAATCTGCTCCTATCCCCCATACTCTAGTTGCATATCAATGTAAGTTATCATTTGACATAATATTGCCCAAATCACCTTGACCAGAAAGCATGTTAAGATCCTTATCAGTCGTCTGTTGCTGAGACATTGAGGGCGACTCCATCAAACTCCTCTGCACACTCTCTCCCACCTCCTACAGCTCTCCTAACTGCATCCCCCTTACCACCCTTCGAGATCTCCTGGACCATTTGGCAGCCAACTCAGAGACCTCCATGAAGGCTGCTCCCTTTGATCTCATTTCCTATGATCTCATCTCCAGCTGGATCCACCTGGATGGCCTCCTGCAACTTGAAAGTCAAACCATGAAAAATGGCCAGCACAAAAAGAATGGTGAATCCAGAAACCATTTAATAATATTTAATAATATTTAATCGATATAAATACATATCAAAACATGTGCAAATCAGCTTCGGACAAGCCTTCTTCAGTGCAAATGGCAAACAAAATACAAAACATCACATCCTGCTACACTTGCCCACACCTTTGAAATAATTCATCTGCCTGTAATACCTACTCTTGCCACTTCTTCGCTAAGTCCTCCACTCACCCCATCTGGTATAAAAGAAAAACACTCAAAAGTGCATCAGCAACATGCAACTATCCCTTGTATAACTCACTTAAACTTTCTAATTAAAGATGCTTCCTTTATATATCTTTTATTATTGTTATGCCTTTTTTTTCTGATAACCAGACACTTTGCTACAACAGAATCAAGGACAAACCCAAAATAGTCAGGAACAATCAATGACTCTTTAAATATTAGTACAACTAACTTGAGACAGTGTCTGCAGAAAAGAACAGTTCTGAACCCCAAAGCTTACATTCTTCTATGGCCTAAATTTAACTGGTTGCATTAAGCTTCCTAGTTAAAACAATAAGCAATCAAAATATAGACTATCACCACTGCCCAAACACTAACCAAAAGTGGGAACCAGATTCTGTACCCTGTGCCTGTGAGGAAAAGTTAATTATTCAGCAAGTTCCCAACCTAGCCATCTGCCTAAACCCTGTCTTGTCATATTTCTTTTCATTTCTTTGTTTTTTTTTAACAATCAAACCTATGATTCACTGTTTGATGCCAGTGGATTGCTAAGTGTTTTGCTGTAACCATTCATTGTCCTTATTTATTTATTTTATTTTCCATAGGGGAAGGGGCCCGAAATAAATGACCAGCTGTACCTACGATCTGCTCCACCATATGAGAGAATTATTACTAAATTGCTGCTGCTTGATTTGTTGTACTATTTATTTATTTATTTATTTATTTATTTCTTCTTTTTTTTTTCAAACCAAAGACTAAGCCATTAGGTATGGGTTGCTGTGCCTGGCAACCCCGTGCAGTGACCAGAAAATGTCAGAATGTCAGCTTCATGTTTTGACACAATCTGGGCAATGCTTTTCTCCTAAATGAATGAGTAGACTGCCAGCACCATTAAGACAGTCACCTTAACATAATATTCCCCCTCAAAGACCATATCTCAGTAGAAAATCTCATAGTTTTGTTCCTTTCTTCATAATATTGGTTTTCTGACAACCCCTTGAGGACTGAAGTCACTAAATAATGACATAAATTTGAAATACAAACTTCAAAACCTAACAAAAAATGCATATTTGAAATCTATCCATATTTTAGTATTTTGCTCATAATATCCTAAACTAGCTCTAACTTTGCCAAGAAATTTTCATTTACAAAAAGGACTGTTGTATAACCTTAACCCCAAGAATACAACTCTACCATAAATAAAACCATAAAACCCATACATATATCGCCTATAAAGAAATTAAATAAAACCAAACACTCACCTGGGCCCTATATAGAAACCCCAGCTGATCACCTGGACACTAGAGAGTAGCCTAATCAATTTAATTCACTTAACCTGTTCTTATATAAACTCCCTCCCCTATTCTGCCTTTCTCATGACCTCTGTCTCCCCTCCCCAACTTCCCAATCTTAGATACTTACAAGATCACCCCAGCAATAAATTAGTCTACCAAACAAAACTCTGTTTCTTTGCAAGACAGACACTTTGGAAAAAAAGCTTGTAGACTGTAATTATTTAATATACTTCTCAACCAAAATGTCATCTTTTTAGCAAAATCAGAAAATCATGTTTTTTTTTTAATTGGTTTACTGTTTTTTTTTTTTTTTTTTTTTTTTTTGTATTTTAGACAGTCAAACTTTGTATATGTGCAGTAAAGTTATTGTATAGTGAAGTTTTTATGTCCTCATGCATAGCCTGTGGAACCAACATGATTCCTTTTCCAGTCTGTGACACCAGGCCCTGTTTCTGTCAGTATACCTGGCAATCCATTTACTTCTGGTGCCAAGCCTGCAATTTGCCAAAACATGTTTTATCTAAAATGTTGGTTCAAGGCAGGGTCATAAAATATTCACTCTAATGCAGATTCTTTTGTTTTTTTTTTCTTTAGCAGATATGTAAGGGGTTCTGTATGTGTGACATTGCTATGTATATTCTCTAACTTCCCAACATACACTAATCAATAGGCTTACAGAGCAGATATTTTTCATCAAAATGAAATCTCAAGCATGTAGTCTTAACTTTCATGCTAAAGAACATTCCCACTTATAACCAAGTTCCTGAATGGGGGCAAAAACTGAAAAAAAATTAATTAGTTAAATGCAGCTCCAAAGAAGTTTAGCAAACAATATTCTCTGTGTTGGGCTAATACAAAATGATTGGATGAAACGGGTCTATATTATCCATGTGAACCTACAAAACTCAGCAAAGCTCATATAAATTTATACAGCTCCAATAATCATTTGCAGAAACACATTTTCAGATGTAGTCTAACAATGTGGACAGTATCTATTCTCTGGAAACATTTATTCCCTGTAATATAATGAAGTCCTTAAACAATCACCAATAATTTTATGCAGTCTGAAAAAATCAAAAGTGTAAAATCATACCATTTAACCAGAATGGCACATCTAGACACTTGTGAATTAACCATTAATTATAATAATGCTATTTTCAGTTAAAATCATTTTAATAAATTACAGAATATATTAAAATGAATTAGTGGTTTACAACAGTTAGAACATTCAGTTACCTTATTTGAGTGAAAATGATACTGTGTTGTATACTTACATAAAATTAAACAATTTGCTGCTTATAATTGTCATTAGAAAAATGGTTTATTTCTACTCACGTCCAGGAATGTATTTTAAGAGTACTTGTTAATGTTGGGATTTTTTTAAGTCAGGACTAGGTGTATACCACAGATCTGTGATAAAGAAATTGTGCCAAAGGATTTGCTTAAGTTGTACCAGACTTTTATTAGATATATGACTTTCTGGTACAATATGCAGATGGTTTCTTTATTTCTTCTCTGATATAGATGTTTTTTCAGATGTATGCCTGTATTTCTGCAATGGCTTTTCAGATGTATGCATTCAGCTCCCTCATTACTATCCTGTTCTGTAAGACTACATGGCATTTGATATGTATGTGTATTTCCTTTTCTTAAATAAATACTGCCACGAGGATCTACTGTAGCACGATTTGAGTATGCAGTCTTGTGTAGATGAAGCTTGGAAGTGCAGAGTTTTTTTTTTTAATTTGAGAATGCAGGTTTCTGCTTTTGTACTTAGCAACTCTTCTATTTATGTTTAAAGCTAGATTCTATTTAATGTCAGTCAATACAATATTCAATCATGTTATTTACAAACTCAGGGCATATACACACCATTTAAAGGTTTGCTTAATTAAATACCCCAAAGCAAATATGATGTTCTTAAACCAAGAGTCCAGAAGCTTCTTAAATATCACTAACACATCTTCTAGGGTATTGACATACATTCCCTATGAACCTATGTGTAAGAGCAGGGAATTCCATAACCTATGTACTCTATGATGGAAAAAAACTTTTTAATGAAGAGCTGACAGCAGGGAAACTGACAGAGAAGTTACTATTCCTGGTATGAGCACCATGACTGACAAAATCAATGTCTAAAATAGCAGCCATTGTATCATCATATAAACATCTATTCATTATAATTAGCTTAATAATATGTAGTCAGTAGAATAAAGGGAGACATGTTCAAGTCTCTTGCAATATGACAACTGTCTTAGCCCTGCTACTTGCCTAGCAAAGGTTTCTGGATGAAACTTAAACTGAAATAGCTATAGATGTGAGAGTCGTACTGGATTCTGATGCTGCAGAATGCAGGGATCGACGCTTGATTCCAGCTGGCATGTCCTGTGGAGATTTTCTAGGAAGTGCTGTTACCGACTCCCTACAGTCAGGCTTTGAACTTGAAAACAATTCTTGATGCTGATCTGACAGGTACAATAAGGTAACCTCAGGAATCAAAGCATTTGCATCATTTCCCTAAGACTGCTGCATTAATTCACAGGTGGGGCTGCCTAGGACAGATGTCTAATATGTACTTCTGGGACAGAACTCAGCATGCAAACTGCTGACTGGGACATCACCATCTAGCCCTATTACCCCTGTACTACAGGGGCTGCTCGTCTTGTTTCTGCAATGAAGGACTGCCAATAAAGCAAAAGTACTGGACTTTTAATGCCCTGTCAGTTAGAGAACTTACCTCGAGGACTCTCTGTTTTTAATGCATTTGTCCTTCTGTCAAACTAGTTGCTGAGAGATTACTAAAGTTTTTTTTTTTTTTTGCATGAGTGGCTGGAGTTATTTGATAGGAAAACAACTGCCTTTGAAACTCATTTCTGTGAAATTCTCTAGAACTGAATGTTTTTTGGAGTCAGTGGAGAAGATGTGAGATACATGCAAATATTCAGAAGAATCACAGAAACAGCATTGGTTTAATGCATATTGGATTTCTACAGAGGTTTTAACATGTGGATGATTTTATTTCACTTATATTGCAGTGCATTTGATTGTTTTATGTTTTAAATGGTAATCTGTTTTGATCTGCAGAAAGTGCAATATATTAGAGATTGTTGTTGTTGTGCTTACATGCACGTATGAACAGTCAATACATTGGTTTACCATAAGGTTTGGATACTCTTGAATGATCACAATGCACTCACTGCAAGGGTCTGCTGATCCCTGCTCAAAGCTTGCATTTTTCAGTAGCAGGGTTAGTTGTTTATTCTGCATACTGATATGCCATAATAAAAAAATAAATTTGTTATGACTGCACATTAACAAAGTAGGCTGAAGAACAGCACATATAAACTGGGGGGGGGTCTATATTATATGAACAAATGTTCATAATTCCGAATGCTCAAAAGAGTGAAAATGCCAAACCACAAAGTACTTCTTGTGGAATCGCAGTACAGTGAAGGTCGGAATATTTGCCCTTTCCTAACTGTAGTGCGATCTCAAAATTGGTATATATATTTATAAAAACCAAAGAATGAAGTTCCAACAAATCACGCCAGTCACTCCAATGTGTTTAATCCGTTAGCGCTTTCATGCATAAACATTAAATGCACTTCTTCAGACGGCCATTACAAAAAATAATGTTGCATTTATACTCACACCCAACAATACATCATTAATTAATTAAACAATTAAACATTTAGATATTTTAAAGAACCTTAAACCTTAAAAAATACATATATAAAAAAACATATATAGTTAAAACTATACTAAAAAGACTAATAAGCCAATTATTATTGTTCAAAATGTTGTATCCACTAAATCTAACTTGATATTACTATATTTATCTCTCTAAAGCTCTCAATTTCAACAAACATTTCATGGAGCACATTTCATTTATGCCTGGATAGGCATATGCTTCTGTTTTAAATTGCCACAACAGTTCCTGCTCTTCCAATCTGAGGTGCCATGCACCCCCCCTCGGATTTAAGTGTACCTTTTGAATAGCATTAAACCAAAAAGAATGGTCAGGAAATTCGGGGATGTGCTTGGCTAACGCATTTGTTGTTGCACGTTTAGAAATAGCGTATGTGTGTTCATATATCCGCTGCTTCAATGAACGTTCTGTTTTCCCTATATAGAAAACAGAACATAATTTGCAGGAAGCCAAATACACTACCCCTGAAGTTTCACAATTATATTTTTCTTTGCAATAATATTTTTGTCCCCTAATCTCAAACATATAACCCGTCTTTATATATTTACAGTATCTACACCGTCCGCATTTAAACATACCTTTATTTGGCCTATAATTAATGGTACCTGATTCAAACAAGTTTTTAAGTGACGGTCCTTTTTTATAGACAATAACTGGTTTAGTACCCAAAACTGATTGTTGATTCCCACTTAAACAAAATAAATCCCAATTGTTAGTTAATATCTTCCTAACTTGTGGTGCCAAGTTATTAAACTGAGTTAAAAAACTAACATTGAAATTAGTTGAAGCTTTTTCAGCCATTAAGGGTGTACAATCAGTTTGGTTATATACTTCAACCAAAGAGTTGTTCATTAATAAAGGCCCTAATTGGCCCGACTGCCTTTTTAATGTTACCTCAGTGATGATTGAATGAATCAGTTTTTTGGGGTAACCCCTATTTACAAACATTTTAAACAATGTGTTACACTCATCCAAAAAAAGTTGATCAGTACTGCACATCCGAGATGCGCGTACAACTTGACCTTTGATAACACCCTTCTTTTGAAAAAAAGGATGAAAGCTGCTGAAATGTAAAAAGGAGTTGCTGTAAAATGACTTCCTATATATACTAGTGTCAAAACTATTGTTGACTACATTTTTGACAATACAAATATCCAAAAAATTAATAGTTGCCTCTGCATATAAAGATGTAAATTTTAAAAAGGAACAAAAGGAAGACATCGCATCCACTAGACTTTTAGCCTCAGTCTCACTACCCTTAATCACCATAAAGATATCATCCTGGTAGCGAGTATACCAAATGACCATTTTTTTATATAGATCGTGCTGAAATAAAAAATTATGTTCCCAAAAAGCCATTACGCTGTTAGCAAAGCTTCCCCCACATGGGGAACCCATTGCTACACCGTTTTTTTGTAAATATATTTGCTTTTTGAACATAAAAAAATTATTAGTCAAGATGATATCCAATAGACTAATAATCAGATCTATGTCGGTACCAGTTAGATGTTTACTGATTAGAAAATCTCTAACCCATTCTAAGCCAAGGGTATGAGGTATTGATGTATAAAGATCTTTAACATCTGCGGTTAAAAATTTAAAGTCAGGGTCAAAATTAATATTATTGAGATGTTTGAGGACATACCAAGAATCACGACATATTTGGTTTTCAGTCAGTAATACGCTTTTTAGTCTGTTATCCACCCACTTTGCGCATGCATATGTGATGGACTGTCTACCATCAATAATAGGCCTAAAGGGAGGATTGTTCATATTCTTATGTAATTTTGGTATACCAAAAATTACAGGTAACAAAGGTGATGTATTTTTTAAGGTTTAAGGTTTTAAGGTTTAAGGTTCTTTAAAATATCTAAATGTTTAATTGTTTAATTGTTTAATTAATTAATGATGTATTGTTGGGTGTGAGTATAAATGCAACATTATTTTTTGTAATGGCCGTCTGAAGAAGTGCATTTAATGTTTATGCATGAAAGCGCTAACGGATTAAACACATTGGAGTGACTGGCGTGATTTGTTGGAACTTCATTCTTTGGTTTTTATAAGTTTTTGGTTTTTCCGTTGTTTTTAAGTGTTATGGCTGAGTTCAATGATGTTCCGCAATCGCAGTCGCTATTTTCCAACAGCCCTGGATCTAATGGGGCACCTAAACCTTCCGGCGCTTCCAGTCAGGAGATGGAAGCTATAGGGAATCTTACAGCTCTCATTCAACAGTTAACCCATCGGGTTGACGTTCTGGCTCAACAGGTTTCAAGCCAGAACATTTCCAATAGTAGCAACAATGGGGTCGTTCGACCACGGACAGGAGCAGTTCACTGTCCGGTGTCTGCTTACAACAACAATGGCAACCATTCCGGACATGTTATGAATGGTAACTCGGATAATCCTGGTTTAGACAATTTATCTGACAATAATCCATTGATTCTACCTTCGGTTGGACAAATTAATAACAATAACGTTCCGCTTAATGGGCAAGGTAATTTAAGAACAACTGGTTTAAATGAATTTTTAAATATGCCTATGAATCTTTTCGATAATGGTCAAAGTCAAATGGATCAGTCTCGTAATGCAGATTGTCCTGCTGTCAACAGCATAGTTGAAAAGTTAAAAGCATTTGACATCGATTTATTAAAATACAAAAAGCTACAGCTTGAGATTCTCTATTTTCAGGAATGTGTCAAATTAAAGATAGTCCCTAAGGGTTTACGCCAATGGAAATATCCTTCTGGCGTACAAAAAGACTCAGATATGTACCATAACTTGATTCAACTATTCAATAAACAGGGACTAGATTTCCTTGAGTTACTCATTACTGAATATAATAAACAAATCGAAGTATTGAAACTTCGGTTAGACACACTTGACAAAGAGATTCATGCAGATCTAGATTTTCCAAGGTATGAATTTGACTACGGAAGAATCCTTTCTAGTATAGATATACTGTTGACCAAAATTAGAGACACGAAAAGATTCAAAATCAATAGAGACAAGGCGGCATACACACAGGGTACCGCCTATCCAGATCCACCCACCAATCAAAATACAAGAACTTCTGTTAACAATAACAACGGAAGCTCTCGTAGCCCGCAGGATGATGCAGTTTCTGCTTCTTTTGAACTTTCATCGCCTTCGGATAATCAACAAGTCAGACGCAGTGAAAGAATTCAAAACCAAAACAAAAATCAGCGATTAAATCAAGCTAACGACAAACAGAATGAAACTGCAGGAGGCCAGCAGGGTTTTCAGGACACTTACGCGAATATAGCGAAGAAGAACCAGAATTGGAACAAACGTCCCCAATACACACGGAAGTACTACAAATGCAAGAGGTAAACTTTAATGTGTTACCCTGCGATTTGACAGTTTGCTCTTCAACATCTAGTGACTTTAAGTTGTACAATTTTTGTTCCTGTTTTGTACCATCTCAGGATTTTATTGATTTTCTAGCAAAAGGTTTTAATTTTGTTTCTAAACCTAAACCTGATTTGGCTAGAGTTCTTTGTGACCTGAGACTATACACACGTAAATTGAATTTTCAAAATATGTTTAACAATTGTCCGGCAGTTATTCACACAGAATATGTTTCTAGTCTTTATAATCCACCTTTGGATGCTAACATAGCATTGTTTGAAAAAATCACTGATATGCATATTAGGGCACTATATAGAGATAAAACTTTTAAATTTAGACCTAATGAACAGGAAAGGGAGTTTGTCACATTGGTTAAATCTTCTGGTATACGTGTTATGAAACCTGACAAAGGGGGTGGCGCAATACTGATGTATAATGATGACTACGATCAAAGAATGTCGCAAATGTTGAACTCTGATGATTACTTAGAAGTGTCTACCAATGAACTAAATCAATCTTATAAGAGAATTAAAGACGCACTAAGGGATATGTTTATAGAAGGTAGCATCTCCCAAGAAACTTACCATTATTTGAGCATGCCATCACCTTTGTTACCTGTAATTTTTGGTATACCAAAATTACATAAGAATATGAACAATCCTCCCTTTAGGCCTATTATTGATGGTAGACAGTCCATCACATATGCATGCGCAAAGTGGGTGGATAACAGACTAAAAAGCGTATTACTGACTGAAAACCAAATATGTCGTGATTCTTGGTATGTCCTCAAACATCTCAATAATATTAATTTTGACCCTGACTTTAAATTTTTAACCGCAGATGTTAAAGATCTTTATACATCAATACCTCATACCCTTGGCTTAGAATGGGTTAGAGATTTTCTAATCAGTAAACATCTAACTGGTACCGACATAGATCTGATTATTAGTCTATTGGATATCATCTTGACTAATAATTTTTTTATGTTCAAAAAGCAAATATATTTACAAAAAAACGGTGTAGCAATGGGTTCCCCATGTGGGAGAAGCTTTGCTAACAGCGTAATGGCTTTTTGGGAACATAATTTTTTATTTCAGCACGATCTATATAAAAAAATGGTCATTTGGTATACTCGCTACCAGGATGATATCTTTATGGTGATTAAGGGTAGTGAGACTGAGGCTAAAAGTCTAGTGGATGCGATGTCTTCCTTTTGTTCCTTTTTAAAATTTACATCTTTATATGCAGAGGCAACTATTAATTTTTTGAATATTTGTATTGTCAAAAATGTAGTCAACAATAGTTTTGACACTAGTATATATAGGAAGTCATTTTACAGCAACTCCTTTTTACATTTCAGCAGCTTTCATCCTTTTTTTCAAAAGAAGGGTGTTATCAAAGGTCAAGTTGTACGCGCATCTCGGATGTGCAGTACTGATCAACTTTTTTTGGATGAGTGTAACACATTGTTTAAAATGTTTGTAAATAGGGGTTACCCCAAAAAACTGATTCATTCAATCATCACTGAGGTAACATTAAAAAGGCAGTCGGGCCAATTAGGGCCTTTATTAATGAACAACTCTTTGGTTGAAGTATATAACCAAACTGATTGTACACCCTTAATGGCTGAAAAAGCTTCAACTAATTTCAATGTTAGTTTTTTAACTCAGTTTAATAACTTGGCACCACAAGTTAGGAAGATATTAACTAACAATTGGGATTTATTTTGTTTAAGTGGGAATCAACAATCAGTTTTGGGTACTAAACCAGTTATTGTCTATAAAAAGGACCGTCACTTAAAACTTGTTTGAATCAGGTACCATTAATTATAGGCCAAATAAAGGTATGTTTAAATGCGGACGGTGTAGATACTGTAAATATATAAAGACGGGTTCTATGTTTGAGATTAGGGGACAAAAATATTATTGCAAAGAAAAATATAATTGTGAAACTTCAGGGGTAGTGTATTTGGCTTCCTGCAAATTATGTTCTGTTTTCTATATAGGGAAAACAGAACGTTCATTGAAGCAGCGGATATATGAACACACATACGCTATTTCTAAATGTGCAACAACAAATGCATTAGCCAAGCACATCACCGAATTTCCTGACCATTCTTTTTGGTTTAATGTTATTCAAAAGGTACACTTAAATCCGAGGGGGGGGTGCATGGCACCTCAGATTGGAAGAGCAGGAGCTGTTGTGGCAATTTAAAACAGAAGCATATGCCTATCCAGGCATAAATGAAATGTGCTCCGTGAAATGTTTGTTGAAATTGAGAGCTTTAGAGAGATAAATATAGTAATATCAAGTTAGATTTAGTGGATACAACATTTTGAACAATAATAATTGGCTTATTAGTCTTTTTAGTATAGTTTTAACTATATATGTTTTTTTATATATGTATTTTTTAAGGTTTAAGGTTCTTTAAAATATCTAAATGTTTAATTGTTTAATTGTTTAATTAATTAATTAATGATGTATTGTTGGGTGTGAGTATAAATGCAACATTATTTTTTGTAATGGCCGTCTGAAGAAGTGCATTTAATGTTTATGCATGAAAGCGCTAACGGATTAAACACATTGGAGTGACTGGCGTGATTTGTTGGAACTTCATTCTTTGGTTTTTATAAGTTTTTGGTTTTTCCGTTGTTTTTAAGTGGTATATATATTTAGTGGGGGGTGTAGGGGGCACAGCCCCCCACAATAATGAGTTCAAGGTCTAGCATTTTTGCTCTTTAGAACATTTGATATTATGAACATTCATTCATATAATATAGACCCTAAACTGGGTTGAATCCAGTGTCTCTAAGGTTCCTATGTCATTATTTATCATTCCCATGATAATTTTTTTCCATGGCTTTGCATTTGAGACTAGTGAGACTTATGACTCTGTAGTTATCCAGGTCCATAGATGGCCCACCCTTGTGCAGAGGGATGGTAGTTGCAGTCTTGCATTTGCTTGGCATAACGTCTGTCTAGAGGCTATGGTTAAATAATGATTCTAGTAGTCCTGATAGGTAATGTTTCATTCTATTAAGGAGGCACCCTGGGATAGTATCATGACCCATCAATGCAGTGCTCTTAGCCTTGTAGGTGGCATTGAATACCTGCTCTCTAGGAGGAGTTATAATTGACGGTATTTCCTCAGGAGTGTCTGGAGAGGAGAGTAAAACTGGAGCCACATTTGTTGGCCAGTAGATTTTCTATAGCTTCCAGCTCAGTACAAGTGTTTCCATTTACAATTAGCTCAGCACATTAGTATGTATTGCCTTTGAGGCTGTGGACATTGCTGAAGAATGCCTTGGGATTATCCTTGGCCAGAGTGGCTATTTTTACTTGACCTGATTAGCCGCTGAGTTTCTTGTTTAGATTGATGAAGGAGTTTTTACCTTGCTGGGTATGGAACTTGCTAATTTTTGCCATGCCTGTCTTCCTTTTGTTCCTACCTACTGACGCCTGGATTCCACCACGGTGCCTCATTTTTTTTTTTTTTTTTAGTTTGTTCTGTGCTTCTTCTGGGTGGATACAGCTGTCTCTATACTGCCATTAACATGATTGTAGAGGGTTTTCATGAACAATTCCAAATAGGCAGCAGAGTTTGGGGAGGCCTGACATTTTGACAGGGTGTCACTTAAAAGTAGCAAGTTTGCCTTAGAATAATTCCAAAAAGTTTCTCGGTGGGATGGGGTCCTATTTTTTTATTTTTATTTTAAAGGCATTAGCTTTATCGTCTGACCTGACCAATGGGGACATTACAATGGGGAGTGATGTTATCTTATGTTTCTGAAGGCCAGGTCAAGAATATTAGCCCCCCCCCCCTAGTCAGTGTATAGATTATATGGTTCAGGGTGTTTGTATTTACAAAGTCTATGAATTTCTGGTCCTGCATATTTGGGATCATGTATTATTCCCTACCAGTTTATAGTGTAGTAGTTAAAGTCTCCCATGAATGTGGCATTAGGTTGAATGGGGAGTTTCTCCAGTATGTTTAAGTATCTGTTATGGGCTTCCTGGGTCATAAATGGGGACCTATAGCTTTCGAGGATATGGTATGGGACTTTGCGTATGGTAATTTGGATGTGGAGAAGCTCAAGTATGTCATACCATTTGACCAGCCTTAAGATGTGTTTGTTTTTGATGTAAACTGAGACACAGACCCCTTTTGTCCCTTCCTGTGCAGAAGCTGGTCTAAATGTGTCGAAAATATTATAACCCTGCACTCCTGGGGTGCACTCTGCAGCTTTAAACTATGTCTCAGTAACCACATGGATGTTTACATTCTCTAGGGTAAGGAAAGCTTACAGGAACAGGCATTTCTTGTATAGAATTTCAGTACTGAGCAGTAACATCTTTAGATTGTCCTGGGCTGGTATTGCTATGCTGAAAGGTTTATCATGTTGGCAGTGCCTAAAAACGATACCATGGGGTGAACAAGGTTTTAGCCAATATTGAAAAGCCTACAGGGAACAAGAACAGAGCAGCCCTGGAAAAGCAACATGGTGTGTCAACTCTATCCTTCCATGCCTGAAAATATTATACCCCCTTCGAATGACACTGAAAACTAAGCCAACAATTAAAGTCAATTATCTTCTGTTTATATTGTATTATCATCCTTAGAGAAGGTAGAATGTTGCTCACTGCTAGACTCATACTAACCTGGACACATAGTCAGAGAGCTCCATCATGTCTGTCTTCATATAGTCCAAAGAGGCATGTCTCAGGTTATTTACAATCACATGGATTATGATTGAGTCACACTGGTACTCATCGTGCAGTGATCTGTGTTCATGCATGATCTCAGTTGCTTTAGCCTCTGTTTTATTTTTCTCATTGGCTAACTGGGATTCTTGTTTTGTATTATCTTTTTTTTTTTAATCTTTAATTTTGTTAAATGTAATTTGTATGTTTGAGTGTTCTGTGCACTGTTTTTGAAGAGCTTTTGTGCATGCACCCAAGCAAATGCACACGTGCGCACACACACACACACACACACACACACACACACACACACACACACACACACACACACACAGATGTATACAGAGAAAGAAGGAGTGAGGTGAAATAAATCATTATTGTATTCCACAGAAAGAAAAGTCCCCATCACTACACACTTCCATGTTTGATTTTTTTCTGTTTTTATGTATTCGTTCATTTGCTGTTGTGATATATTAGTTGCTGCTGTTCTGGCATCTAGTTTGTGAGTTTCTTCGTAATGCCTACTGCATGTAGAGGATGTATTTTTCCTACCTGCCATTGTGACTTAATACTGTATATGCAGGTCTCTATGTAAATTTTCCGAGTTCTTTGACATATTCTTTTCCTCATTAGTGTAAAATACTCAGTAAATGTGGACTGTGTATTCCCTGCCTTTCTCATGTACATATGCTAAGAATAGTTTGTTCATAAGATGGTTCTGTACTTAGAACTTCTTCTGTTTCTTGCACATCAGCTAAGCCATTTATAGCTCTCTATGTCTATCAAGAGCAATACTGTAAGAATGCCTGACCTGATCCTTGTATGGGAGATGGGTAGAACTGTTCAAGAAACCACAAAACAAATGAACATAAAATACAAGTGTACAAGTATACAAATACAAGTAGGTAATAAGTACTTCATGGCTCTGAATCACATTCATTTATATCTCTTAGAGACAGCCTTCCTATTGAAATACTGAGAGTCAGATTGTCAAATCTCAAAAGACTGAAAAAAAACACCAAAAACAGAGAGGAAGAGCAAATACTGAATGTCACTTTTTTTTTGCCTTTAAACTTGTTTCTTTGCTTGTGGGTAAGCCTCCCTGCAACCCCAATAGAAGGGGCAAGCCCCTACACACACACCCCAAACTTATATCTAGCAACTTTGAGATCACCATGGCTTGGAGAAAAGAGAATATTCTGGGAAATGGCACTCATGGGCTTATAATTTGTAAATCCATATTTTTCAGTAATTTGGTCTCCACATTTCAAGTCCTGACATTTTAAATGGTATCCCTAAGAGTCACTCATCCAAACATTTTGAACAATTCCTCAGGCAAGCTTCCTACAAATCCATGCAACCCTCTATGTCTCTGCACATGAGACACACACACGTGCACATGAGTGCACAGATACACACATGCACACACACACACACACATACACACACACACACACACACACACACACACACACACACACACACACATATGCACGCATGCACACACTCACAGGCACACGCACCATACCTCTCAACCTCTTAGTGCAAGAAACCTGGACAAAGACTGACAAAATGGGGGAATAAAGGGCCAAAATTAGGGACATATTTTAAATATTGCTCTTATAAACTTAGAAAGTTGCTAAACTAACAGTGTTTGTGTTAACATACATTTTCTGCAGGATTTGAAGTTGGAAACTCAAATCTATGTCATTATTTAATAAATTCAGTCTTCAGATTATCCCACTGATTCACCAGAAAACCACATATTTTATGAGTAACAGACCAAAAATAGGAGGCAAAAATCTGGACATTCTATGAATATCTGGAGAGTTGAGAGGTACACACACACACACACACACACACACACACACACACACACACACACACACACACACACACTCACACACACTCACACACACTCACACACACACACACACACACACAAATTTACACACAGATAGGCAAGTGTGTGCACATAGACACAGACACACACACGCAGATAGGTAAGTATGTGCACATGGACACAGACACACAAAGCCCTATAATCACGCATGTACACATAAATAACTTAGTACACACACACTCGAGTACACACCTACAGTATGGTGACAGTATGAATAGGGTGACATGGTACAGGCTCGCCCTGCTTAGATTCTCTAGGTGGGAACAATAAGTATGACACATGCACATACATTGAAGCACTTTTTGCTCTATTCTGCTTGGATCTTGCATAATAAGAATGTCTATGAATCATTGCACTTATGAATTCCACCCAGGATTTAACCTACAAAACACTTTTATAAGCATTGTATATTTCTTCTAGTCATGCTGCAGATATCCACTTAAAAAACTGTTTTAAAATACAGCAATAGTACAAACAGTCTAAAAATAAAAAAAGCAAAAAAAAATAAATAAATAAATATGGCATCAGAATCCATGTGTTCCTTACAGAGCAGCTATAACCTTACTTTGTATTCATGTTGGGTTGATATAAAACTACTGTTTCTTGATTTAATACACTTAGGTAGAACAAAATTTATAGTGATAAATATTTATGTCACAGGAGGAGCAAAATGGGATTACTTTGCTACTGTTTGACATTTGCAAGCTATTTATACCATGGCAGAGGCCAAAACAGAGAGAGTCACATTCAAGTCATGCGTCCCTCTGAAGGTTATAGAGCTTTGTATTTTCACTGCATTGGTTGCTAATCTCCACTGAGTAGTTTATATTCAGCCTTTATCCTTTGTGTTGTCTAAAGTACCTTTTTTGAGAAATGTGCCTATATGTAGAAAACAAATAATAATTGTAGCAGTATTCCAAAACCAGATCATTCCTACGGTATAACTGCACAGGCAGAAGACTGAAGCCATGCATTTTTTGCATTTGAAGGAAACCATTCAAATCACAGTGAAAGACAAATTAGGATATGTTAATACAAGTAATGCAAGCAGCACACTGCTGCAGTTATTGTGGTTGCCGTCTCACATCTCTTAGTTCATGACTTGAGTGTCTTCTACGAGGAGCCTGCATATCCTTATGTCCATGTGGGCTTTTACTGAATTAGTGTTTCTCCTATGTCCCAGTGTGTGACATTGTCCTGCTATAGAGTGGCTCTCCATTTAGGATTCGTTCTCTGCCTTACATCTGTTGAGTGCTGAGCTAGGCTGTAGCTCCCTGAGACCATGAACTGGATAAACAATAAATTGGGGCATGAATGAATGAGTGAATGAATAAACAAATGAATGAATAATAAAAGTGGTGATATTTTTTCATTTAAATCTCCTGGACAAAAAAATAAATACTCATGTGGACTGTATTCACATCATGCATGTTTACACTGCTGAAAACTTGGGGTTATATAAACGAGATTTAATTAGTGATAATGATAAAAGAAACAGGTTTTTGCTTGTTTGTGCATTCCCAGCACCACTCACTGCTGTGCAATTGTGTGCCATAGCCAGGCAGATATTTTCAATAATATTTCCTTTAGATACAGCCATAGTACATTAGTGTAGTCCTCATCTTTAGTACCTCTCTGGTCTAAGAAGTATTGCTAGTGAGCTGTGACCTATCAAACCACCAGCCAAAAACCCCGTCAGAAATACCCATCTGCAGAGCACCTCCTAGATCAGCTCTGAATGCACCCCCTTTGTGATAACAGTTCTTCAAACCTAGCATTATGGACAGTTGGACTACCCTTGTTTCTCCTGCCAGCTTTGTTCTAGTAATAACTCACTCTAGTACAGATTGTGAGAGATGTACCTACACCAACATTCTTGAATCCCTGCTCTCTTGCACTCAAAACAGTAACACTGAAGAGGTTGTCAACTCACCCATCACAATTCATGCACATAGTACCATTACTCATACCCGTAGTACACATAAGTCAACATACATGGAGGTTCTCTCAAAAACATACCAAAACACCAGATACCTCCAAAACATAAGACTATAACAACTAACACAGTTTCCACAGCCCCCAAGACACATATTAACAGCAGTGTCTCACCTACCAAGCCCTTAAGGTGCAAGATTCAAAAAACACATTTTTTTGTCATTGGAGACTCCATAGTGAGAGACATGGATGTTCTACTCACCAGGTTAGATAAGGAGAAAGTCACAGTGAGCTGCCTGTCTGGTGCAAGGATTCGTCAAGTCACGCATGCACTCAGGTCTCTCGGCAACAAGTGTCATTACAACAATGTCATAGTTCATGTTGGAGTGAGAGACCTGAGACGTACCTCACTGGACTATATGAAGCTCTCCGAGTATGTGTCCCAGACAGGTATGTCCCTAGCCTTGAGCAGCATATTACCCTCACCTAGAATGATGCCACAGCATAAAAAAAAAAATTATCAATTTCAATAATTGGCTTAGTTTTTGGTGTCATTCAAAGGGGATCCAGTTTCTGTCAGCTTAGGATGACATGGTTGATAACCTCGCTGCTTTGCTAGAGACAGTTTGCATCTGGCATCACTAGGCTTTCAGCTGCTGGCAAAAGTTCTTGCCTCCTCATAGTGCCTTTTTAGGCAAGGTCTCAAAAACAAAACTGCTGATGTGAAAATTGCCAATCATAACAAAATAAGGGTTATGATGCTAAACACTAGGTGCTTAAACCAAAAACTGCACACCCTGGAAGCACTTCTATCACTAGAGGATGTAGATGTCTGTGCAGTCACAGAAACCTGGTTCAAGGCTTCAGAGAGTACCCTGCCCTTGCAAGGCTACAATGCCTTCTACACCTTCAGACCACAAAATGAACATGTGAGAACCAAAGAAGGCAGTGTTTCTATCCATATTAGAGATAAATTCACCTCCTGACTAGTTAGACTGGACAACACCATGGAGGTACTCCTAAGTTCAGATTACTGTGCGTAAGACCCCCATTCAAGTCATAGCTAGTTATAGATCCCCTATATGGATCATGATGCACATGAGGTCTACTTGACCAAACTGAAATCAATCCATATATTGCTAAGCAATCTGGTCATGGGGGATTTCAATTAATCCCACCATCAACTGGGAAACCTACTCCAGCCCTAACTCACTAGTACAAAAGTTCCTTGACATTGTTAACTCAAATGCCTTGTAACAAATTGTTCAAACCCCAACAAGATGAACAAACATACTAGATTTGGTCCTCACTAACATGACCAACAGATGCACCACCACAACTGTCATACCCTCATTAGTTAAATCTGACCACAAAGCAGTCACGTTCTAACTGGCACTAACACCAGAACTCACAAAGGGAGAAATCAGACTAAAAAACTTCACCAAAGCAAACTATACCCTTCTAGGCGAAGGTATAAATGCATTCCAAGCCCCACCCCCAGCTGGAAGTGGTAACTACACCAAAGGTTACACTAAAACCCTGTACAATCACTTGTATAAGTGTATAGACTCGGCTATTTCAGAGAGAATCAAAGCCAGAGCCCATGTAAAAAAGCACCCCGGTGGACATCAAGCATCAACAAACTTTACAACAAATGCAAAAAGTTGCTGTCTAACAAAACTAAGGTGAGGCTCCAACTGGAAAAGCACCATCCTCAGCCTCAACAGGCAAATAAGGCAACATGTCAAATACTCTAAGGGTAACTTTCAGAAAAACTTAGCGATCACAGCCAAGGATAAGCAGAAGGCCTTTTACAGCTGCATACATAGCCTAAAAGGTAGGCTGCAAGTAAGTGCCGAACTAGTGACTAATGGAATCACACACTGATCCCGCAGAGATAGCAAAGCTGCTAGCAGACATATTTGGTGAAAATGTTACTTCCTTATCCCCTCCAAACTTATCAGAAACCTTGCCCCTAACTCCCCCTCCACCCTACATATCCAAAAGATCTGAAGAAGCGTAGAGGTGTCTACGCGAAATCACTCATTTTATATTTTGCTGAATAAACTGACTCGTTTTATCTACAAGCAGCCTTTTTGTATTTCCTTGGGATCGTGGTGAGACCATCAGTTTCTTTGATTCATTTGGCTATCAATGAACTAGAGTCACCATTAAGTAGCTCATTCAGTCACAGCCTTACCACTAGCTTTGTTCCTGCAGAATGAAGAACAGCAACAGTTTTTTCCCTCCACAAAGGTAGCTTAGCAACAGACCCAGGGAATTATAGATCCATAAGTCTGACCAGTCTCACCTTTAATGCCATGGAACGTATCATCATGGACCTCATAAATAAAGACACAGGCATCCTCCAAACCCTGGCTCCAACCCAATTTGGCTTCATCAAGGGCAGATCCTGTCTGTTAAACCTGGTGGATTTCTTTGAAAATGTGACCAGGACCACTGATGAGGGAAAATCTGTGCACACAGGATACCTCAACTTGGCAAGGGCCTTTGACACAATCCCACAATCAGGTATTTCTGATAAACTAAGCAAACTGAATGTAAACCCCTTTGTTGTAATATGGGTTGCCAACTGGCTCACAGACCAGTCACACACTATCAAAGTGGGTGATTCCACATCAATCAGCAGAACTGTCACCCTCAGGGTACCACAAGGGTCAGTGCTGGGCACCCTACTGTTTGGCATATACTTCCCAGGAGTTCAGGCTAAAACTAAGGGGCTGTGGCTGACCAAGTTTGCAGATGACTGCAAACTGGGTGCAATTATTGAATTCTCAAATAGTGTCATTATACTTCAGGAAGGTCTTATACAGACCAATGACTGGTGTCTTAGTCATGGTCTCAAACTGAATGTAAAGAAATGCATCATCATTCCCTTCATTAAAAACAATGTCCCTTCACACTATCAAATTAACAACAATACCCTATATACCTATGAAATGGTAAGAGATCTGGGATCACAAGTAGACTGCAACCTTAACTTTGACCACCATGTGTCTACTGTAGTAAGGAAGGCTTTCTACGTAGCACACTTGAGTAGCAAAAGCATTACCTCTAGAACAAAGGAAGTTATAACCCATCTATAATAATCACTAATTAGGGCCATAACTGAGTATAAATGCCCCTTTGGGCATGTACCTTACAAAGCACCTGGAGCAATTGGAGAGACTGCAGAGGTTTTAACTAAGAAGACCAAGGGACTCCACCATGTGCCTTACACAGAATGACTAAAGTCCCTTTCACTATACTCAGTATTGTAGAGACTTCTTAGGGGAGACTTATGCCTGGCTTACAGTGCAATCTTTGACCCAAACCTAATGAATTCAATGCACATTCGTAAATCAAACAGGACTAGAGCTATCCATTCCAGGGACATTAATATGGCCTGCGACTTGAATAGAACATACTGAAGGGACACATTTGTCTCCCAGTAACTGCCGCATCTTTGGAATTGGCTGCCAACTCATGTAAAGCAGAGCACTTCTATGATACTATTCAAAAAGAACCTGGATGAGTGGATGAGGCACCATAAGTTCTTACAAGGGATAGTGCCTACAATCCTCCTGGGCATGGGCAGCCATTACTAAACACAATCCTGGGTATTGACTACAGTATCTGTTGTATTACATTGGGCTGAAATGGCTAGGCTTGAAATGACATAGGGGCTGATAGCCTAGCAATCTCCTATGATCCTATGATCCTAGAAATATAGGCGTTCAATGAAAAAAAAATGTTTCTTTATCTGTAATGGTAAGCAAGAGGTTAAATTCATAACATTAACCCCCGACCACTTATGCTTTACTCCAAACACAAGATAACTAAATCAATTTCAGTTTAGCTTTCTGTATATCATACAGTAAAGGCAAAAACAGGACATAAAGCAGCCAGCATGCATGTATCACACCATATCTCTAGTTTTTCGCTTTCAAAGAAGGTAAAATATGTAAATGCAGGTGCACTCATCAACTGAATACATAGGGGCAAGAGCAGAGAGAAAAGAAAAAACATAATAATACTAACAATGCAAGGTTAAACATCCAACCATCTGCAACCTTTTCTTCCCATTTTTTCACATGAAGATTAGGGTGTCACTTCAAAACTGACAATCATCTGGAGCCAAGGTTCACACCACCAGGTGACTAGCTGTCCATAATTCAGTGCTTGATTGGTGAAAAATCAGTATCTTCTCTGTCACAAAATCACAGTCGGGGACTTTCACAGCTGTTTACATAAATGTGTGAGGATATCAGAGCATAAACAGTCTCTCACTGAAAAATACCTTGGAAAACTGTCAGATACCTTCAAAGATTTGAAAAGACTGCTATGATACAGTCCACTTGGCCTCTGTTATGACACCTATTATTGTCCTTATGCGATTTTGTTTCCATTCCTCCTTAATGAAACTTTGACTGTGACTGACCAGACAAAGTATTAATCCATCTAATAGCATGGGTTGAATTCTTGCAAGTGCTTCACTAAATACCCAAATTACAGAACTGGTCCTACAGTTTCTTTTCCTGTATGCTTTTTGCCCCAATGCCTGCCATCCATGAAGCCTCCCTGCAAATAGACATTGCAGATTAATTCCTCAACACTAGGAATTTCCCCCTGTGTTAAGGGAAGACCTCTTGAAGAGGGTATCCTTCAGAAAGCCATAAGCATGCTTTGTATCCTTAGTGAAATGAGATAACTTTTTTTTTGGTAATGGATCTCATCCATCTTTGTATAGGAAAATATGAAATCAGTATCACTGCAGAGACTCAAAATGCCTTCCTCAAGTGGCAGCCTGGAAAGCCTAACACTCTCCAGTAGGCCACATATTTGCATTGCCACGCCTCCTCTGAAGAATTGTCATGCTGCACAGATGACACTGCTCCACACTCCTGCCCTCCACTGCTAGCTCCATTAGGCACTCAAGTTGCTTATCAAATTTGGGTGACATAGGCCATGATCAGTGCATTATCCCTCTGTACTGCTAGAACTGGCTAGCTGGCTTGACAGGTAGAGCATAGACTGCAGAATAGGGAATTAGGCTACACACATCCATTGTGTCTTCTTTCTGTTTGATGTTGCTATTTTGAGAAAGAAGCTCAGGTGCATTGAAGATGAAGGGTGCTCGGAGGAAGCAGGACGATTTGACCCCGGAGAGTTTGACCTCAATGCAATTGGATGCACTTTCATATTAAAATTTACATTTATTGTCTATGAGAAAATATATTGGGCAGTTTGACCCTGGACTATTTGACCCCAATTAAATTTAATAAAAGCATTTTAATACTTAATATTTTAATTATGAATTTTACATAGGAATGTAATATATTATTTAATATTTAATATGTAAATGTTCATTTATTTAACATATTATTTAATATCTAAATATAATCAATTTAATTAACAATAGTTTTTAACACGTTAACAATGAAATAAATCATGAATTTTACATAGGAAGTTAAAATATTTAACCAGCGCAATTTTATGCATTTACTTGTTATTAAAGCTGCTTTTATTCTCCAGACAGTGTTCTGTTCTTTAACTTTGCTAACGTGAGTTCTCTATGATTTTACCAGATTACAGGACCAGTAATGTGAATAATATTTTGTTCTGTCTAATTACGGGTTATTTTCTGTGCAATAGTGTATGATTGTCATATGTATTCACTATTCTTGCTGAATGTTGTAGACTATTAAATAGGGTGTAACAGTAGTATCAAACTGTATTCAAAGTTTTACATATCTAGATATGGAATGCATTAATGCAGGGGTCAAAACGTCTCGTACCCTGCGTGGAAGGGTGCTCCAGGTGAAGGGTAGTCCAGATGAAGGGTGCTCCAAGTGATGGGTCCTGAATGGGAGAAACCCCTACCAGTACAGACTAGAGAGTTAAAGGAGCAATAAGATTGACAGCCCAGGGATCTAAGGATATAAGAGAGCTGGAATATTCTTTAACAGTGAGTAAGCAGCATAGTGCTTTTCATTGAGCTATATGGTGGAATGTATAAATGAGTCTTCTCTATCCAGCTGAAACTACTAGATATAAAAGAGACATGGAGTATAAAAGCAATTTGATAATTAATGAAACTGCATATGTAAGAATTTCAGTCAGTGAGCATGCCAAATGTTGTCTTTAATACCTGAGAATGAATGAGGACAATGGTGTCTGACCTAGATTGTCATAACCCAGTTGTCTATCAAATACAACAGCAATGCCAATAGGATGACCACTAAATGGTATAAGGAGAACTTTGAGCAGTGTGCATGGAACTTTGGGGGTATCTGGAGCTATGCACTTGCCTGCTAGCCTAAGGAGGAGCACATGGTACAGGCGCGGTCTGATGTCCACGAATAAATAATGACAGTGATGAGCAGTATTGGTGAATGTGGGTGTTTTGAATGTGATGCACCTTTCCTTGTTTCTGATTCATTATGTAAGGGTTGGGTTTTACTGAATGGAGGTGAGGGAGTAGGTAGAGTCACATGGATTTTTTGTGATTGAACTTGGTTTGTCTTTCAAATATATTTCCATGATCAGCAGAATGGTGCATATGGAATGTGGGCAAAGTACTTCCAGTGCAGCAGTATTTGTCTTTCCTCCACAGTTATGCAACCACAGAATTAGTATATGTAAGTATGGGACTGGGGCAAACAATTCTTCCTCATACAGTGGATGCAGGGGACTTGCTTTCCTTGCTAAAACACTTCCTTCATGCTTAGTGTCTCCATATTAGTGGCTGTGATGCATGCATGTGCAATGTTCTGACATAAGTCATTACCAAGCTATGTAGATACTTAGAAAAGAGGCCTCTGCAAGAATTTTCACATATGTTACTAGATGGCCAGACACAGGATTTTGTTGTATGTACCACCTTAAGAAACAGGGTGCTTCATTGTTCAAGAAGCCAAGGCATCATCATTGGAAGTGGGGTAGGGGCCTGACCCCCACCTAAAAATCATTTGTCAGTTAGAGCCTGCACAACTTGTCAGACTCATAGAATCATGGGGTGCTGTCATCCGAAACCATATTTGTTAATGAATACTAGAAACACGATTAGCATTACTGAGTATGGTATGTTCCCTTACCCTGAAGAAGGATTGCTATCGCCTTAATTGCTGAAAGAGTGTGCTGTAATACCTCAGACAATTGAACATCTTTTTAGTAAAGAAAATTGCTTTTACCATTGAGGCAAATGCTGCTTCTTTTCCTGTATAAGAGTTGCACAGTACATACCGCAGAGGATTATTTGGTACGTCAGAGAACAAATGAAAAAGCAATCTTGCATCCATTTTACTTCATTCGATAATTATTTCTGTGTTTTGTTATTTTTGAAGTTGGCCAATTATTGGCAATTTAAATAAATTTATTTTTTTCATAAGTTCATAGGTATGTACTAGGTTAGCTGCTCTTGTGGGCTATTTTAAGGTTAGCCAATTTCCCTTTATGTGTTACAAATAACCTATCCCATTTGGTTAGAGGTTGGTCTTACCCATCCCATGGTCAATAATTATATATTACCCCTGATAACAATAACTGGGATCAGATCCCTAGACTGAGTATTTCTTACATCATTTGACTTGTAGATGTGCAGTAAATCAATCAGTAATGGGTCAGAGGATGCTTTGTATGCCCGACACAGGTCATCTCTTAGCAGTCTGTAAGATAGTGGGTATAGTGACAGGGCTTTGAGTCAGTCAGTCCATGTAGGCAGGATGTAATCTTTAGGCCTTGTACCCTTTTTGTAAGATATCTCTGTGGGTATTCCAGTTGTTCCATGTATCTGGACAGATTCATGCCAATGGGGGCATTATATGCAATGACTGGCATAATAAGGGCTGAGTAAAGGGGGAAAGTGACATCCCTAGATCTAAACGTAATCTCTTTCTTTATAAGCTGTACAATGTAGGACTTTTTTACAACAATAGACACATGTTGTTCAAAGGTTAGGTCACTGCCCATCTAAGTTCCAAAATTCCAAACAACTGGGTCACCTCTTAGAAGTGTATTGTCAGTGTCATAGTTCCCTGGGGTAGATGACTTCCCATTGTATGCTGTATTGGTAGTGAACACTGCACTGTTATTTTCTTATGCTTTGAATTTGCCTTTAGCTTGAACCATGACTGCAAATGAGCCATTTTGGGATCTGTATAATTGCTCTGTTAATTAGTAAGAAATAAATAAATAAATGCATAAACATACAAGTAGAAAGCATGCCTTTGTCCTTTTCTCTGTTCAGATACCATGCAGTTCTGTCCATGATTTGTTGAAAAAGTTATTCAGAGGTGTCTGTTGTATCCCAACAGTTCCTTTAACAAATGTACATAACTTTGGTCACATTATGCTTCCATGTTCTTACTTGTAGGAATTAATTCAGAACACTTTTTATTTATTTAGCATTTATTTTCCAGGAAAGTCCAACTGGGACAGACCCCATCTTCAGCAGAGGCCTGGGGAGAAATGCTCCAGACACGTCTTTGGAATGTGGGAGGATATCAGAGCTCCCTGAAGAAACCCATGTGAATGCAGGGATGACATGCAGACTCCACACAGAAGGCACCCCAGCCCAGAATCAAACTGGAAAACCTCTTGCTCCGAGGTGGCAATGCTAACCACAGCACCACTATGCTGCCCTTTATTCTGTAAAAGAACTGGGTTCAGTTCCCATATCCAGTAAACCTCTGTAGACTGGATCTTGTTCTCCCTAGCTGTGGGTATTAAGAAGAGGCATTTTAATGCTGTCCCAGTGCTTCTCTGTCTCTCCATAGTTTGGTATGATTATGCAAGTTAATTTTGATATTTCATATCTTTGGTGTGGTACGTGAGTATATGTATCAGTGCTATATCAGATACACTACAGAGAAAATATCAGGTCTGAACATGTGACAGTTCAACATATGTATGAATCGAAACTGTACCTTGGTATGTAATACTAATTTTTGAGAAAGTCTGGAATATTTATACCATATATATTTACTGGTTTCTCCCTGAGCCACCACTGAAAAGGGGTGCCACTGCATACCTAGCTGGACTAACCTGGTAAACAAATGCTGTATCCCTGTTTTCTTATGTCTGGCTAAAACAATATTTGTTTTGATATTTCAATTCCAAGTGCTTGTACTGAAAGGAATGGGGCTGTTGTTTGTACAGGATACAAGTAGTCATTAGCTTGGCTGCAACTACTAAAATTAAACATAGTGTTAATTTAGTCAGATTATATTCCCAGTTGCTTGTTATATAAACAAACACATGGATTTCCTAGTGAGCAGTGGTCACCATATTGTTGGGCAAGAGTCACCTTTTTGTAACCAGACTCTGTTTGTATAGGTGGTTTAAAAGATATCTCCACTATTATTAAATATGTTCAGAGTTAGTATGTGAAGGTTATACTTGAACAAGTCAGAGAGATTGTGCAAAAGATAGCGACTGAATACTGTGAATTAACTTAAAGACATAAGCTAAATTAAATGAATACAATTTGGTTGATGCTATCAAAATCTACCTAGTCCTAGAAGTGCCTAACTAATATTATTTCTCACATGATGTCTAAAAGTTGTAATTTTGGAAGGCATACTCATATTGTAATAGAGCTCCCCAAAGGCCCCCTGTTATAAAGATAGATTGCTGTCCATATTCTTTCCTCTTTCTTGCATTTAGTATCTAGCTGAATTGGCAATGATGAGTCTAAGGATCTTTTTTGTTTAAGTGATTAAAAAAAAAACAATAAATTGTGTTCATTAGAGCTGAAAACACAACATTGTTCCCATGTCTAAAATCATTGTCCCAAACTGTTATATTCAGAATGCTGATGACCTTTGCCCTGTGCTATGGTAATGCTGGGAAACAGGAGAATGCTGCTATTCCCTTAATCATGAACAATAATGCTTGTAGAATGTCTTAAATTTTTGTAATCTGTTTAAATCATACATATTTTCTTACACCTACTGCTGATTGAGGGCATTTGAAGATCATTCACCAAGGTATACTGATAACCAGAAGAGCTACACTAAATTATCTAAGAAATGTAATTATCTAGAGATGTAGTTTCAATTTGAAAGTATGATTTGGAAACAGGGTCTTTTTTCACTATGACTTTCTTAATTGCCAGTTCATTTGCATGTCACAGATGTGGTATTAGTTAAAATGAATAACATATTGATTATGGTAAAAAAAAAAAGTCTGGTTTCTTTAAACTACTCACCAGTGTCTGCAGCCCTCCTCAGTATAATAAACTTGATTTCAGTGTGTCATAGTAGTATATAAACTTTGTTATACTGGTTATCAATATACCTCAGAAAGTGACCTTCACATGTCCTTCATTAGAATAGCAGATTGTCTGAGGCAAAATACAAGAAAAAAAAGGTTAAATAAATACATATACTGAATCCAAGCAAAGAATAATCATATATCAGTGGCAAATAATTCAGATTTATTCCACCTGTTATTGGACACCTGAGTAAAATATGAATCGGTACAAGATGAAGTGTAGTGCCCAGATGGTACACATGACTATGATAGTTTTTTTTTCAATTAACATTTAAATTTAATACACCAAATCAATCTATCTAAATATCATTTTAGTTTGCTGTTTAATCTATTTGATAAGAAGCAATTATAACACAGTACCTCAGACAATATGAACTAGACAGTAACTGTAAAATCTGGAAATGTAAAGTTATCAAGCTATGCTGTCTGATCCAAAGAAATAAAACTCTGGAAGTATGCAAAAATAGTTTTTAATTGTTAATTCTTTGGTGCATTATAAGCCAAGCGCATCTGATTTTAGAAATGGTTGGAAATAAGTTAAATTATTTTCTATAATCTTCTCAGTTAGCAAAATCTGTTTATGCAACACAGAAATTGGAATACAATCAATAAAAGGTATTCTACAGATTCCAGCTGCATCAAGCCATCTAACTTTTTTTGTGACAAATCTCCCAGTAAGTTGTTCTTTATTCATAGCCAATTAAATTACATTCTGAGAGATGTGGTATCAGACTCTTTGGAAAATGTATCCACTTTAAGTGACACTGATTTTATTTAGTATTTATTTGTTAACTGTGACAGTGGACTGGTACAAGAATCTTTTGGCAACTGCCCAGATTATGAGTTAAAATAAAACAGAATGACATATGATACAAAAAGAGACAAAAGTTTTGTAATGTAGTACAACTAAAAGGAATGAAGTATAACATACAAAATTGACAATGTGGGCAATTGTTTACAATAAATGTAATAGCAGGGAAAGAGTTATAGTATAATAAAACTTGCAGTCAGGAGACTGGTGATAAAGGAAATAGTTTATTCTAGAAACAGTAGTGTTTGGAGATGAAGAATACTTCCTGGCCAAGAGTTTAAGGTGAATGTAAGTAGAGGAATTAATATTTGTAAATCATATTACAAAAAATTGTTCATTTGTGTAGCAGTATATGCTCTTAAAGATGATTTTAACCAGGTATTCATATCAGTTTATCAGTCCAATTGTAAAGTGCTTAAAATCAATTAAATTGAGATCTTCTTGGGTAAAACAGCTACAAATCTTAGAGAATTACAAAAGCAGTAGCATCTCATACATAACAGAACCATTCTTTAAGTCTGTCCTGGATTTCAGTCTACTGTTCCACAGATGAAAACCTTACTTTCTTTGTATGTTAGGCGCACCGATTGCTACCAGTTCAACTAGCAGTAAAAAGAAAAAAACGATATCCATCAGGAAAATGATTAAGTCTTTGGGGCTCATTTTGTTCATATTCCTTCAGCTGGTTCTTGCTATCTCACCCTATGCTTAAAATATCCTTTTTAGAAAATATTGTTTAAGCCATAAACTACACCACTCATTAAGATTAAGTATGCAACACCTTTTTTCCTTTTAATTTTTTTGGTGCTGTATTGCTATAGAGGCCAAGGTTACATGTCATAAGTATTTCCTAGTATAAGAAAGGTTGTTTTAGGCCTACAGTTGGCATATTTGACTAGCCAATCATTTTAAATAAACACAGGGCAATTAAGTTACTATAGAAAAGATCTCACCACAGCGTTATAACTGCATAAATAGTAAAGCAAATGTCAAAGAACATAAATGGACCAATAAATAAATGTTCACCAGTAAACAGAACAATAGGAATGAGATGAGGGTCAGAAGATGGGAAGATATGGAGAAAGCGTGCAAAGTATGGAGGGAAGGCAACACCCTGGGAGTTAGAATATCAGGTCAGTAGAAGGCTGAAAGCACCAGAATACAAAATCAGAAGGCTTTGGGGTATTACTTACCCAAAGGGAATGAATGGTACAGTGGGAATGGGATGAAAAACATGACCTTGAATAATACGTAACTGAAAAAGTGCATGGGCTATTGCAGCAGATGCACAGAAGGCAACATGTAATGTAATGTATGCAGAATAAATAGATGAAGGTCATGCATTTCCAATGACAAGCATGACCCAAATCATTTTGAGATTACTGGAAATGCAAGAAGAAGTCAAGTTTGTGGAAGGCCCATACAAGAAAAGGATCAGTGGAACAAATACTAAGTGGGGAGTTAACAAAGAATGATACAAAAATGTTTTCAATGCAGAAAATGAAAGCAAAGCAGGCTGAGAAACAGGAGAATCATGCTGGAATACATGCATGGTATGTAGTGCTGGGATATCCTGTTTCTGGAATTGCCAGGGAGGAGATAGCGCTAAGGTAAAACATTTGTCAATAGTTTGGACTTTGACAGAGCTGGCTTGTTGACTTGTCTCTTCAGCTATGGCAAAGTAATGAGGGTACCTGTCTATATGGGTGTGACTGGTCTTCAGCTATGGCAAAGTAATGAGGGTACCTGTCTATATGGGTGTGACAGGTCTTCAGCTATGGCAATGTAATGAGGGTACCTGTCTATATGGGTGTGACAGGTATTCAGCTATGGCAAAGTAATGAGGGTACCTGTCTATATGGGTGTGACAGGTATTCAGCTATGGCAAAGTAATGAGGGTATCTGTCTATATGGGTGTGACAGGTATTCAGCTATGGCAAAGTAATGAGGGTACCTGTCTATATGGGTGTGACAGGTATTCAGCTATGGCAAAGTAATGAGGGTATCTGTCTATATGGGTGTGACAGGTATTCAGCTATGGCAAAGTAATGAGGGTATCTGTCTATATGGGTGTGACAGGTCTTCAGCTATGGCAAAGTAATGAGCGTATCTGTCTATATGGGTGTGACAGGTCTTCAGCTTTGGCAAAGTAATGAGGGTACCTGTCTATATGGGTGTGACAGGTATGAGCAAATGCTCTTTTCATTTGTTTTTCTGTCTGATGGCAGTTCATTGTATATGATCGTGGTACAGCGGTGTGTGGGAATGTATCCTGTCCCACTGCAGTGTGATCTCAGATTTGGTATATATAATTAGCAAGGGGTATGGGGGTGCAGAAGGGGTTACCCCCTGCAGAAAACTTGATTTATTTATTTTTTTTATTTTCAATCTTTTGTGTGCATTATTTTTGTAGATTAATGTTATTTTGAATGCTCTTTTAAACATTCACTATTACATCTATATATATATATGGATTCCATACATTTGGTTGAATTACACTTAGTCGAAAATGATACCAGGCATTGCACTTCACTGAAAGCTCACTTGGTCGAAGTTCATTTGGTCAAAAATGGAATATAGCCCCTGCCCCACTGCAGTGCAACCCTGGAGTGAGAATATTAATTAAGGGGGGGTGTGGGTGGCATAGCCCCCCACATTATTCCAATAGTTTTTACTAAAGATATATATATCAATGCATTTCTAATGGATATCCCTTCTTATAATAGTGAATACATTAAAATTGCCCCCCACACCCCCCTTATGTAATATTCTCACTCCAGGGTTGCACTGCAGTGGGGCAGGGGCTATTTTCCATTTTCGACCAAATGAACTTCGACCAAGTGAGCTTTCAGTCAAGTGAGCTTTTAGTCAAGTGCAATGCCTGGTATCATTTTAGACTAAGTGTAATTCGACCAAATGTATGGAATCCATATATATATATATATATATATATAGACACACACACATATATATATACATTAAAATTGCCCCCCACACCCCCCTTATGTAATATTCTCACTCCAGGGTTGCACTGCAGACAGGGGTCCAGGGAAGTAAATAGTGTGAGAAGAAGTAGTCAGGGAATTGTTATGGCTAGGCTTGTATAGGCCCTAGGGCCAATAGCCTAGTACTAACCTATGAACACATGAACCCATATATATATATATATATATATATATATATATATATATATATATATATATATATATATATGTAGGAATGATTTGTGCATGTGTGTGTGTGTGTCTGTGTATATAGGTCAGAATAGTAGACGGTCATGTTAGTGAATTTTTTTACCAGTAAAGAAGAGCGATCACTCATGTCAGTAGATGATCTTCTTTATGGCGTTTTTGCTGGCAGCTATTTCAATGAGATCAATGTGCAAGCAAAACTTCCCCATACTCCGCTGCTAGGTGTTCTAGGAGTTGGCATATATAATTAGTAGGGAGTGTGGAAGTTAGTTTTCTTTTTTGCTCCATTCAATCATTTTTATGTTCAATATAAAATGATGGGAGAAGACTTCTAGAAATGCACGATTTACTAACAAAAAATTCACATAATGTGTGCATAAACAGACCTTTGTGTTCATGCTTGAGTAACAGAGCATGTTACATTATAACAATGAAGAAACAGGTGCATGTGTTCGCAGTAATTAAGTAACACTTGAAGAACTTCACATACATACTGTTTACAAATGGACCGCCTTCCTAGCTTGACTGACCTATCATCTAACCTAAAGCAACAAAGGCAGCAGCAGTGACATATGCAAATTATACTTTGAACAAGGTCACAACTTCATGACACTGATATGTACAAAGGATAGTAACTGTGTCAGCAGCGAACTAAGAATTTTCCTTGTTAAATGCAAGAATACACAAATGATGTCCCATGCTAGAGGAGTAGAGGATGATTGGACAGAGGAGGATGCAGGGCTTATATCAGAATAATAGGAGGGAAAGACAGGAGGTTGGGGAGAGTAAGATATTGGAATTTAGCGATTTCAGGGGAACAAAATGATACACTGAGGTATGGAGTACGATGGAAAACAATGAGAGAAAGGTGAAGGATGGTGAAAGCAAGATAGAGGAATTATAATCTGATAATGGTAAGATTAGGAAATAACACGGAAAAAAACAGAGAGGTGTGTTTGAGTGTATGTGCATGTGTGTGTGCGTGCGTGGGTGTGTGTGTGTGTGTGTGTGTGTGTGTGTGTGTGTGTGTGTGTGTGTGTGTGTGTGTGTGCGTGTGTGTAAAACAGAGAGACAGAGGTGAGAATAGTTGACACAAGATGGGGTAGAAGTTCTTCAAAAGATACAGCCTTTAAAGTTAGATGAGGACTTGTGAATATTGTATAGGTCATCGAGTCCCATTGCTGGTTACCATAACCTTATTAGCCATTCTGAAACTTTGACAGATAATTTATGTTTGAAAAAGGAAGTAAGTTCTGATATTATCTTGCTGTGTGGACGTCATAAATTGAGTGTCTTTATGTGTTCACAGATGGTTTGACTTGTACTCTGAGGGTAGCAGTAGAGCAAAATATTCTAGAATAGCTGAGTGTGTTATCATCTGTTGAATAACAAATTAATTCACCAGAGGAGAAGCTAGTTTCAGATGAAAAGGGCAGTCACCTCTGGTACAAGGTGTCAGAGGGTAAAATCAGCAGTACTAGGATACCTATACTGTATTTGCAGTCAGGGCAGAAGTCCTTTGTGGTCCATGTGTGGTATTTAGCTGTATCAAACCACTATATTTGTAAAAAGCAATTTGCTACAGTTTAAAGAACTTTTTTTGATATCAAAGATAAGAGCTTTTATGTCCCTCTTGACTGGGGAACCACACAAGGAGCTGGAAGTCCTGGGAGTTGACCATTACATAGTTGAGTAAACACATTGACTATGCAAACCATCAACCCCATACACTTTAATGGAAGTAGTGATCAGTGCAGCCAACAAACAAGCAATACAAAAAAAAAACACAATAAAAGTGCTATTATGTTGGTGCAAAGCCCCTCCACATTCCCCAGTATGAGGGCTTCTCCCAGTACCTCCTTATTTAAATAAGCTAACTGTGCCCCGATACCTCCATACTTATATAAGCTAAATGAGCCCTGATACCTCCTTACTTAAATACGGTAACTGTGCCAAGATAGATACCTCCTTTCTTTAATAAGGTAATTGTGTCCCGATACCTCTTCACTTAAATAAGGTAACTGAGCCATGATACCTCGTTACTTAAGCTAACTGTGCCCTGATACCACCTTTCTTAAATAAACTAACTGTGCCCTGATACCTCCTTACTTAAATAACCTAACTGTGCCCCGATACCTCCTTACTCAAATAAGATAACTGAGCTCGGATACCTCCTTACTTAAATAAGCTAACTGAGCCCCGATACCTCCTTACTTAAATAAGCTAACTGAGCCCCGATACCTCCTTACTTAAATAAGCTAACTGAGCCCCGATACCTCCTTACTTAAATAAGCTAACTGAGCCCTGATACCTCCTTACTTAAATAAGCTAACTGAACCTGATACCTCCTTACTTAAATAAGCTAACTGTTCCCTGATACCTCCTTACTTAAATAAGCTAACTGAGCCCTGATACCTCCTTACTTAAATAAGTTAATTGAGCCCTGATACCTCCTTACTTAAATAAGTTAACTGAGCCCTGATTCCTCCTTACTTAAATAAGCTAACTGAGCCCTGATACCTCCTTACTTAAATAAGCTAACTGTGCCCCTATACCTCCTTACTTAAATAAACTAACTGTGCCCCGATTCCTCCTTACTTAAATAAGCTAACTGAGCCCTGATACCTCCTTACTTAAATAAACTAACTGTTCCCTGATACCTCCTTACTTAAATAAGCTAACTGAGCCTGATACCTCCTTACTTAAATAAACTAACTGTGCCCTGATACCTCCTTACTTAAATAAGCTAACTGTACCCCTATACCTCCTTACTTAAATAAGCTAACTGAGCCCCTATACCTCCTTACTTAAATAAGCTAACTGTTCCCTGATACCTCCTTACTTAAATAAGCTAACTGAGCCTGATACCTCCTTACTTAAATAAACTAACTGTGCCCTGATACCTCCTTACTTAAATAAGCTAACTGTGCCCCTATACCTCCTTACTTAAATAAACTAACTGAGCCCCTATACCTCCTTACTTAAATAAGATAACTGTTCCCTGATACCTCCTTCCTTAAATAAACTAATTGTGCCCCTATACCTCCTTACTTAAATAAGCTAACTGTGCCCTGATACCTCCTTACTTAAATAAGCTAACTGAGCCCTGATACCTCCTTACTTAAATAAACTAACTGTGCCCCGATTCCTCCTTACTTAAATAAGCTAACTGTGCCCCTATACCTCCTTACTTAAATAAGCTAACTGAGCCCTGATACCTCCTTACTTAAATAAGTTAACTGAGCCCTGATTCCTCCTTACTTAAATAAGCTAACTGAGCCCTGATACCTCCTTACTTAAATAAGCTAACTGAGCCCCGTTACTTCCTTAGTTAAATAAGCTAACTGTGCTCTGATACCTCCTTACTTAAATAAGCTAACTGTATCCCGATACCTCCTTACTTAAATAAGCTAACTGTGCCCTGATACCTCCTTACTTAAATAAGCTAACTGTGCCCCAATACCTCCTTACTTAAATAAGGTAACTGAGCGTTGATACCTCCTTACTTAAATAAGCTAACTGAGCCCTGATACCTCCTTACTTAAATAAACTAACTGTGCCCCTATACCTCCTCACTTAAATAAGTTAGCTGAGCCCTGACACCTCCTTACTTAAATAAGCTAATTGAGCCCCTATACCTACTTACATAAGTTAATTGTGCCCTGATACCTCCTTACTCAAATAAGCTAACTAAGCAATCACACAGCTGCCATGACAGGGCAGTCAGCACAACAGATAAAAGATGATCCTGTAAACTAGTTGAAAAAAGCAGCAGTCGACCAAAACTGCATGCATATTTTGCTGCCATTCAAGTGAGCATTGGATAGATAAACTTGTAATCAGAACAGCTTTAGCAAGTCAGTATCTTTATTTATTTTATTTTCCATTTGTTTACTGGGTTAGTCCGACTGGATGAAAGGTGACCGTTTTCAGTGGAGGCCCGAGGAGAAAAACTCCAAATACATAGTAAAAAATTATAAAAAAATAATACAAAAATTATATAAAAATAGTTATTTTGTACAAAGAACATAAAACATATAAAAGGAGTAAAAATCAGAGTTTTACAATTGATGCAGCATACAGTGGTTAGAATATCGAGAAACAATTAAACAAGATATTATACAACAAATATAGAATTGCTTGAACATAAATTCAAAAATAAATTTCCATAGGAAAACAGGGTCATAAACTAGAAATCATAACAACAAAGGTGGCCTAAACACCTGGTTCACAGTACTATGCACTAAGTGAAACTGCACAGTATACTTGTGATCTAGGGATGTTGAAAGTCAGGAACAGGTGAAATTAGTCATGTTCTGTACAGGAACATATCCAAGTTCTGAACAGGAGATCTTTTAGTAGGGATTTAAAAGTATGTTTACTATTTAGACATCTAATGTCAGGGGGTAGAGAGTTCCAGGCCTTAGCAACTGCATAGGAATAAAGACATTGGCCTGAGCTATGTAAGTAATTGGTAACAGTCAGTAGGGCGGCATTGGAAGATCTCAGTTGACAGGCAGTATTATGAAAGGTGAGCAGACCAGAGAGGGCAGATATTTTATTTCATTGGTCAGGAGAAGTTGATTGTATTTTAGTAGGTTAGGGAGTTCTAACCATCCTGATTGTCTTAAGGAGAGGTAGTGATGAGAACGAAACTTAGCACTGGCTGCAAATTTTGAGATTTTATTGAGAAATTTTGAGATTTTATTGCAGCAGGTAGATAGTTTCAGAAGGTCAGATTTGTTTAAGTTAGGACTGGAGAAGCATATAGTAAGGTGGAGAGTAGATGGATATGAGAGATAGTGATTCGGGATTCCTGTGTGAGGAAGCTCTTGCAGCGGTAGAGTGAATCTAGTTTTTTATGAACTTTGGCAATTGTTAGTGTTATATATGTTTGTTGAATTTTAGGTTTTGGTCAATAGTTACACCTAGTAGCTTGGCTTGAGTTACTGGTGTGATAACCAGGCTAACAAAATGAACCTATACATTCCACTAGAATCTTCTAATCTAGTTAAACAAGTTAAAAGTTAGCCCAAGTTTTATTCTACTAGGAAAAATTGGAACTACTGTGGCAACTTTGAGTAAATACCTGTCAGTATTCAGGCTTAAATGAAACATGTTCGATTTTATGTTACTTGAAGTTAAAAATGTTTAACTAGATAAGTAGATTCTTGAAAAATGTATAGATTTATTTCATTTGTCTGGTTAGGAATAGGAAAAATGTATTTATCTTAAATTAACATTAGATACCATTGTTACTGTAGTATTTCAAGAACAATGTTATTTGGTGTTGTCTATGTTGCTTAGTTAGTTACACATGCTGCTTAGATACTAACAATTCTGTTAACATTTTAAAACGTGGTTTCATTAATTTATAAGAAGTTAGCAAAGAGTTAATAGCTCCTAAATAATGCCAATTAAAAGTATGTTCATTTTCTTTGGAAACATGATTTTATTGTATTTAAACAGAGTGAATGTTAAGCTATTTTATCTGAAGAAGTTCGAGTTATTATACTGAACAAAAAGCGCTTCATGTTTACTGTTTTTTAATAAACAAATCTGCGGACTGAGGACTGTTCCTTTGGTTGCTGCTCCTGTGTCAAGTTCGTAGTACTTGTAGATTTATCTGTTCTTTTAAGAGTGGGATGGTATATCAGTAGCCAAGTGTACCTGTGTATTACAATGTACTTGCAGCTTGTATGTGGTGGTGGTGAGAATGGTATTTAATATACTGGTTACATACAGGAAACTAGGCAGCAGGAAAGCATTGGCATTAGCAGCTCTAGTAGATTATATCATAAGCACCTCGGCCCTGCACAGCTTAACAAATCTTTGTTCACTTTGTAGAATGAAAGACGGTTTGATGGACACACGAGTCTGACTCTCCTGAATGTCCTCAAGGAGCTTTATAAATTTTAAAGTTTGAATGAGATCAGAATTCCAAGGTGATAATAAGTCAGGAGAATGTGGAAACAAGGCTGACACATATCTGAATAGCATAGAGTTTGTTCTGGGTAGGTTAGGGTAAAGACCTAACCCTGAGAAGTAAACTTTAACAGAATTAAATGCATAGTAAAATACAGATGGAACAGCAGTCACAGATAAGCATAAACCGAAACGTGGAAGTTTTAAATGTGTTGGGTTTATTTACTAGTACCACCATTTTTCCACATACCAGTTATAAAGATGACAAGCTATGTGAACCATACATAGTGACTGTCAGGTGGTGAGGTGGCATTATCTCATCTTACAACCTTAAAACTACATTTTAAGAGCTGATAGAGGTTTCACTGGCTGAACTTGTTTAGAGGGACATGTCAGCTGATGGTGTCAGACATCTGTGGCAAGCTAAGAAATAAAGTACCAATAACCTTACTATATTAAATCGAAGCGATTTTCATTCTTTTATATTAAGGAGAGCTGTCCCATTCTCATGAAGATGAAATGCATGCCAAAGTCAGGTCGTAAGTGTTAATATAATGATACTCCTAACAGTCTGCACATTTTCCAAAATGTTAAAACAGAACATAGAGGGGAAAATGTTATTGTTTACTGAGTTTATTACAGGGCTGCCCTCATGTGAAAGAACCATTAATTCTGCCTTCCAGAGTTTGGGAGAATGTTGATGAAATACATAGTTAGTTTATCCGAATAGGAATGTGAAAGATGAAAGGTGAATGGTGGAGCAGAGTTTGTTTTTTAAAAGAGTGTGAGGCTGTCATAATGGCTAAAGTGTTTACCTTATAAACTCATGGTGCAGGGTTTGATTCTCACATGAGATAATTGGCTAAGCTTAAAATGGTCCATAATAGCAGTTAGCCTAGTACTAACCTATGAAGAAATTGGAAGATAGGGGCAGGCAAACAACAAGCAGTGAGCATATTTTGAACGTCAGCATTAATTATTTGTTGATTTGGATAATATGAACAGTCATAACAGGTTACTAGCTGTAATGCAACAATTAATAGATGACGATGTGGTGAATATGCACTTATGAACTGAATTATTCAGTGAATTCAGCAAATCTCAAGAGGTAAATGAGACTAGAATGTTTTGCTCTGCTAGTGTGTAAAAGGTGCTATAGTCCTAACTTGAAATGTTTTGAATTATTTCTGTTTCTCTTAGGTTAAAGGAGGCAGCATTTTGTCAGCAGTGATATCACACTTTATTTGTATTTGCTCTCTGTACCTTAATGTCTGAGGAGATGCAGGATATGAAGCTGAATTTGGCTTGGTGTTGCCATATTAGCACATTATAGTTTGCTGACAGAAGGGTTGTTGTGAAATATTCAGCTGCAGAATCTGATGGAAGGCTGTACATGGAATTCCATTGCAGAATGCTGAGCATGAGGGGGATTTATATTGACTCAGTGAAAACATTTTCAGCAAGTGTCATTGCAATGAAAATAAATAACTGAAACCCCTTCCAGCAACCTCAAAGTATTTTTTTTTATTTTGCAGAAGGAAAAGGCCCCCTGCCATGTCTATACCTCCCAACAGTGGAAGAGAGAGCAAACTCCTTTAATTTCAGAAGTGGTTTGCATCTAATTTACTCAGCAGTTATTACACTTAGTAACTACTGTCATACTATTGTCTGGGTCCTGCACAAGGATAAATATAAGAAGTAATACACTTTCAGGATCTTGCAAATGTAGGCTGTTGATCACAGATTATGTCATTGTAATGACACCTGTTTCTAAATTTTTACCCACAAATGCAAGGATCTAGTAAGGTATGCCTCCTCTGCCAGGGGGTTTTGTCTGTTCAGGTATGTAATAAAATGTGCCAAACAAACTTCTGCATGATATTATGAAAAATATCTGAGGAGAGTTTCAAACTAATTTTGAAATATTGATGACCACCAGTTCACTTTTAACTTTGATTGCAAATTATTGTAGTGTGTTATCAGCTGTTATCATACAGGGAGTTTTGTGGAAATTACATGCTAGTGTAAATCTTTTTGATCTAGTTTTAGAAGCAAAAAACAGGGGAACTGTCTATAAACTGAGTAAGGGAGTTAGATTGGTAGATTATTTCCCTGTAAGTAATCTCGTGAATGACAAGCCCAGTACCTGCCCCATTTTGTTCTTTGTAGCCTAAATTTGTTCTAACCTTGGGTAAATACTTCTTTGTCTGTTTGTCAAATCTTAGCTAACTTCCTGTGATAGCAAGATATCTGTGTCGAAGAGCAGATCCATCATTACTCTAAGGGCAGTTTAATGCAGACACTATGGACCTTAATATACTCAAGTTTGATACCATGAGGTGTTGTCCAGCTGTTATCTACTGGGTCATCTGTAATAGAGTTTCAAAATTAGGAAATACATCACCCTCTTGGAAGGAGAAGGTGGGACAAATATGTCTGCCTTTTGAAAATTTCAGACCAGAGATGAGAATATAGGTTTATTTTGCATGTAGTTTTTAACAATGCTTTCAGTGTATAGCCATAGGATGTGGCAGGCAGAGTGTACATGGTGTACTTTTATTGCTGAAGTCTGAGACTTAAAAATGAATAGGCTGAAGGGATGAACGTTTTGTGATATGTATATACAAAGAACACAGACAGAGGAAAGGTAATTTAAACTGTCTGGATGCACACAAGAGATGCCAGTGTCAGCAGTCTGTTTCAAATAGGTGATTGCTTGAATCTCCTCAGAGGGGCAGAGTTATAAGTTATAATAACACGAGTGTGTGCTAAGGATTTTCTAAAGGCTTTTTGGGAAGGTTGTTATAAAAGTTTTGGGGAGATATGATTGGATTAATATGACAGTATGATTCTTATTTTTCATTTTTATTATTGTATTTATTCCCTGGTGTATATTATGTTTATTTTCACCTATATTGGTAAATTTGTGAATTTCCTAGTGAAATATGATTTGATTCACATGGCTTGAAACTTTAACAAAATGTTGTTGAATTCTTAACTTTTATTAACAGGAGTATTTTACTTCCAACTTTACTTTCCGATTGTGCAGTTTTAGCGTGTTGTATGACACAATTATGCTCTTTTATTATTTTCTATTATTCTCTTTGTTATAATTGCTTCTGTGTTAATTAATTTTCTGTACTGCATCTAAACAGTGATTATATTATTAAAGGTTTTTATTGTTCAAAAATGTGCATGTTGTTTGGGTAAGCCATTCAGTGTGCTCACTGTAAATTGAGAATACCCCATAGAAAAAAGTCTGGCAGTTAAACAAGACTTCAGTGGCCAGACAGATCGTACCGACATTAACAAAAAAAAAAAAAAAAAGATATGAACCCCTAATGAGAGAGGAGACACATGCTCTCTTCTCATAAATTCTAATATTGTGATTTTGTGCCTTCCCTTTATTATTTTAAAGACAGAAGCACAAAATAGAAAGATTTTTTTAAGAAATGAGCATTTTCTCCATCTTCTCTACTGATGTTTTGTTCAATTATGTGGATGTACATGCATTACCCATAAGCAGTGCTTTAGAACCCAGAAGAGAAGGTAGGAGACGACTAAAGTGCCAACATACAGTGATAGTATTTAAGAAGAGTAAGCACCTTCTTTCTTAAATAATCTCATTGCATAATAGCAAAAATCCAGTCCTGAGTGTGGACTTCACAGAGTTTCTCCATGGTTGGCTTTGTTTAATCACTTAGGCTTAACCCCTCTACATCAAACCGCACCAGCCATGAGTAAATCCTGCTATACCCACACCCAGACATGGACTATTGTTAAATTATGTGCCAGTAATGTGCATACAGCAGATACTGCTGCTGAATTTGTTAAAATTATATTGTGACACATTGGTGTGAAGTGAATGTGACTGCCATTTAAGAATAATGGTGATGCAGAAAGCATTTAAGTAATGGTATGCAATGTCTGTACAGAAAGTCTCCTCGTAGCATATGATGTTTTTAACTTCCACAGTTTCAGCCTCACTTTCCCTACTTCATACCATTTGACATTTCTATAATTAAGAAAAAATGTAAACTGATCAGAAGCATTGCACATTACTGGAAAATGGTGAGGGATACCCTGGCTGTCTTAAACATTTGATAGTTATTAAAATGTACTTCATAGCTAAGCCATTTACCTTATCTGTGTTATTCCACATAATGCTTCAAATCTTATTGCAAGTTGGTTACTGGTTCTTCACAATGCTGTCACCCAAGAGCTAAGCTTAAAGACAATATATACCTTCTAGCCTTCAGGTAAAAGTATCATTCAAGCAATGAAACAAACAGCACTTTTCTAAAGTAAACTGTATGGACCATTTACTGAAATCACAGTTAAGTATATATAACCATTAATACTTAACATTTATGCAGTGGACAGGACATCAGCTTGACCATTCCCTTTGAGCTACCTAATTACCAGCCCTCATTTGATGAGCCTCAGCTGATCTTAATACCGGTGCAATTGAAAAGAAATGCATTTTCCTGCTTTGGAGTTTAGACTGCTGAAACAAACAGTTACCTTCATTAGGAAAAAAAAACTGTGAGATAAAAACTCAGAGGCTTTTGCAGGGTTACTAAATTAATTGCTTTACAAGGCAATTATAGTAGAAGCTTAAAGCTGAACAGATGTGCAAGTGTTCTTTGGATTTACAATCAATGCATATCAATCAGACATAACTCAGGAAAGACTTATTAAGCAGTGTTACTTATGTCCCAGGGAAGGTGCAGAGAACAATGAAATTGGCAAATTAATGTGAAATGCTTCTGGTATTTTACAGCTTTTGCATTACAACTTAAAATTTCTACAGTGTATTTTGTGTTTCATTTAAGTTTTAACCTTGTTATGCTCATATAAAATTGATTTACACGTCACATACCAAAATAACACTTTTCCTGTACAGACTAAAAACTTAAGTATTATGCAAGATTAACTAAACTCTCTGTTTTCCAGTATAATTTCTCTGATTTGATGAAGGATGGTGAAGAGTGTCAAGACTTACAGTGCATAAAGGCTTTTGAACTACATACAGGCAGCCACATTTCATAATACGCATTCCTATAAAATGGTGAAGACAGGGCATTTTTGTTCATTTAGAATAACTGAAAATAACAATGTCAGTATTATGTTTATGTAGTTATACTTTTCTTAGGCAATTTTGTTAACACCTGCCTTTGAATGCCAAAAATCTATTTAGATATAACACTGTATCACAATTTTAAGTTTTATTTATTTGCATAAAGAAAGCATTAAGCTGGTGTGAATGATCACTTGCTATAGTTAGAGTTGTAAGCTGATATGATGGTTTGCAATTTGTTTGGGTGGATGGGCATGTGTGTATGTGGGGGGGAGCATTTGTGTGTGGAGGGGGCATTTAGTTTCTTGTTTTAAATGTGTTTAAATCTAAGAAGCAAGAGCTGTTTTATACACAGACAAGTCAGAGAGCTATATTCCACAGGAAAAAAAAATTGTAAGACATAAGAAGACACCAGTACATACAATGCAAAACACTTTATTGAAGTAATATGTCAGTTACAATTATTATAAATTATAAGAATTTACATGCATTTGGGTTGTTGCATTGTTCTGAATTTAAACATCAAAACTAACAGATATAACATGAGTACTGTGCTCTTATAGCTTTTGAATTTCTCAATAATAATTTTATGAAAAACATAGTTACTTTACTTACAGCGTACAAATTTATATTTAAACTTTTTTTGGTATAGTAAGCAGTAGTTATCCAGAAGAGAGGCAAATAGATTAGGGCAGTTATGCAAACATGGTAGCCAAGGCACCATGGGGCACCATCCCCAGAGTGCTGTGGCAGTAGTGAAAGCAATTGCTCTAGTTAACTCCACTGAGTACTTCTGCAACATGAATAATTGTGAAAACAGTTCTGGTGCTGTTCCAGTATTTCACAGTACAAGCTTGACCATTAGTCTCAAGGTCAGACTTACATTAATCACATCGTAATATGGGAAAGGACTGTTTTCAGAGTTGATCTGATGAACCCTCAGAAGTATTTTTCTACAATGTCCATTCAAATATCACTAAAGGTATATTACAGCTGTATACAGTAGCAGTGTAGGCACCATCATTGGCAGTTGTGAATGACACCATGCTTTCAAAACTGCTAAAATACTAAAGTATTTCCTTATTTTATTTTTCATAAAAAAAAAAAAAAAAAAAAGAAACATAACTTGGCATAAATTACCTTATGTACCTTTGCATGCTATATCTTCTGTGTTGTGTTTTGTGACAATGTAGGGCAGCCTAAAACATCAGATTGCTGTGCACAATATGTACAGTTGAATAAAAATAACAAAACCAGAAAACAGAGTCACAAGATGAATGCAAGAACAAAATCCTCAGGTTAAAATCCAAAAGATGAATCTGTTTTATATATCTTAGTATGTCTATATGTTTTTATGTATATAGCTTTTATGTGGAAAGTATCTCATGAATATATAAACATGAAGCAGCTTTTGATAGGCCATTAGGAGATGCATCAATTGTATAAATGTAGCCTATGTGTTTGAAGGTCTTTGTTATGTGATCTGATGAAGCTCAAATGAATGAGTGTATCTGACCTGCAGTGGAATTAAAGTTGGATTTAACCTGAGGATTTTGTTCTTGCATTCATCTTCTGGTTTTGTTTTTTTTTCAAAGTTTACTTGGCAGCACTGGGTGTTCATCCTGTTTGTCAGCGAACAGTTTATCTCTACAATATGTACAGTGTTTAACTTCAGGAATAATATTTGTTCAGGTTGTGCTTGCCTTGTGAGAGACCCAGCTCCTGAATATTGGTTAAGGGTCAAGCTATTAAGCCAGCTTCCTTCCGATTTTTTCCAAAATATGGTGGTATTCCCTTAGAAACAGAAAGTAACATCATTAACTTATAGAAATTTCAGAGGATATGTGTATTAAGTGTGCCAGTAGAAGATGGCTTTTGGATATTGCTGGTGGGGCCTTTGGGTGCTAGTGTACATCTATGTTTATGACAATGTAAAGGTAGCCCAGCTTGCCTGTCTCACGTTTCTAGTTTCAGGTTTTGGATTTGTTTAATAAAGCATCAGCAGCACTCATACCTAATGTGTGAACAACTTTTGAGTATTTTAAAGATGCTTATATTTTTTTAGAAGTTTGTGTTTGTTGGGGGTACTTACAGATTTATTAATCTACCTAGAAAGTAGAGTATTTTTATTCCCTTCATATTAAATAAATGCTACAACATGCCATTGTGATGCTTCTTATTAAGTAAAATAATTATTGATGTAAAAAACAACCACTGTTCCAACGTTTGTAGAATTTAATGAGGATAACACACAGCAAAGCTTTCAAGTCACAGGCACTTTTTCAATTCATCGACTCATAGTATAAAAATCCATATTTAAATATCTAGCCAGACAATAGTTATACAATCATCAAACATGTGACAGCACTTACCAAAAAAATACATCTAAAATATTTTAAATATTAAAATATTTAGATACATTTAAAATTATATATAACATGTATATTATAAAAAATATAATATATTAACTTATAATACACTATAATATATACTGCTTAACTCTCCAAACAGGTTTAATAGTATTTGTTGAGTTCAAACCTGGTGGTGTATCTGATCTAAAATAATTGATCTACTTATACTCAGCTAACTTTAATTAATAATTACATTACATTAATAATGTCACCCCCATGTATATTAACAAACACATTTTGCAGTATGCTGCCTTCCTTTAGTCATTATATGTTTAAACAGCGCATTACTTTCTACAGACCTACGTATATCTGAAAGATGAGCTCCAATTCTTTCCTTAAACTTCATGTTCATTTTGCTATATAAAAACTTTGACACTCCATACAGTTAGCAATATATACTAGGTTTTCATTGTTAGATGTACCAGTTGCTCTTAAGTATTTCTTTGTAATAGGGTATATAAAATTAATGTCAGTATTTATCTCACTGCAATATACGCAATTATGACAAAGTACTGTCCCATATCTATGAAAATTCTTAATTCCAACAAAGGTTTTCCTCGTGTCTTTATTGCATATGATTTGTTTAAGGTTCCTTTCTCTTTTATATATAAATTTAGGTTGCTCCCCAACTATAATACTTATGTCTGGATTTGACCGTAAAATGGTCCAGTTCTTACATATAATATTCTTAACCATAGCCATATGGCTATTATATTTCAACATATAACCCAAAACAATGATCTCTTCTTCTATTCATAGAAGAGTTATCATTAGAGTGCATGTAAGGTTGTAATAAAGTAGATCTCTCATCAATTACTAGATTTTTTATACTATTAATCAATGCATCTGCATAACCCCTACTCTGAAAATCATTAACCATCATACCTAACTCTTCTGTAAAATTTCCATCCTCAGTATTTAAATGACTTGCTCTTATAAACTGACTTTTTAACACAACTCTATATATGTGTCTTGGATGCATACTATTATAATAAAGGAATCTTGTAGCTTGAACATCTTTCCTATAAATGTTTGTCTCAAATCTATTAGCACTAACTCTGATGTCATCATCTAAAAAGTGAATGAGTTCACATAACGAATTACCATCAAACACTAAAAAATCTGCACTAAGATGTAAAGCATCAACAAAATCTCTAACATTAACATCACTATTCCACAAAAGGAACACATCATCCACAAATCTTTTAAAGAACAGTAGATGTGTGTTCTTAAATCTGCCATCAGCATTATAGATGTTAGTCTTACTCTCTTCCCATCTATCCATTACTAAGTTGGCATACGTGTTGGCTACTGGGGTGCCCATGGCAACTCCTAATCATTGCAGAAAATGATGGTTATTAAACATAAATATATTATTGTTAAGTACCACATCCATCATCAGACTCGATAATTCTATTTTGCTATTGGAAAAAGTACTATGGTTATGTTGAAACTCTCTCAGGGCTTCTAAACCAAACTCATTTGGTATCACTGTGAACAGTGATATCCCTAATAACCATCATAACTCCACTGGTACCAATACCATCAACCCAACTTTTGAGACTATTTAAAAAGTCTCTTGTGTCTTTTATAAAACTGAAACTGAATTTTAACATGGCTGAAAGTTGATTCTCCAAATATTTGGAAATAGCATTTACCCTCTGAGACAATAGGTCTCATAGGTGGTGATATAAGATTTTTATGGATTTTAGGCAATCCATACATTATAGGCACCACTGGATTAGCATTATACAAATAATTATACACTTCCGGTGTTATAGAACCATCCATCAGTAAATTATAGAGAAATAATTTAACCCTATTAACAACAGTATTAACACAACTTCTATCGATATGCTCAAATGTGTCAGCTTGCCTTAACATATCTAACATCCATTCATTATATTTCATAGCATCCATTACTACAATTTTGCCCCCATTACAACATTCTAAGGCTCTGGAAGCTGTGGAAATGCTCTTGTGTTGACTTGGTCTCTAACCTTAGTGTTTGCAAAGGATACAAATATTGGGGCATAAGTTATCCAGAATATCACCATGACATTAACATTTTCATCAGAAGTTTATATGAGGGGTAAATCACATACATTGATCAAAAGGTTTGGGGAAAAATTCTAAAATGCACCATACAGCACTTAAAAACCCATTGCTTCTGGGGCTGAGTGGCCAGTAAACTTCAGTCCTAATTCAGTTTCTTTCTCCAGCAAAAAAAAAAAAAAAAAAAACACAGATCTCCAACAAAATCTACCAGCTTCTCCAGATAAATCTTTGCCCTACCATGAATGAAGAGATGGAGATATGAGGAGTTATGTTTGACAGATAAGAAGAGCTTAATCAGGTCGGATATTCAGGTATTCTTACCAATGCACAATGAGTCATATCTACCAGTAAACTAAATGGCTGCCAGTGCCTTGTGTTATCGCTACTATGACTAGCAAATGCACCAGCATGAACTGATAATCTGACACATAGCCAAAATGTTATTTTTTCTATTGTACTTTCCATCATCATGGCATTCTCTATAACCTCATAATGAACAGGTTTTATGACGGTGCCTTGTTATAAAAAGGTTGGGATCCACTGGGTTAGAATACTTTTAGGACATCATTGCTCCATGGAGTATTAGCTGAGTGTTTCATGTAGCGGCTGCACAAGTGTATTTATATAGTTTTGACTGTGTGGTAAATTGTGCCACACCTGGTCATTATGGGCATTGACATTTGGTATTGAAAAAATAAGCACTATGAGATTCTAATGACTGGCATTACTGACTGACTGTAATCCACAGTGATTTATGAGAAAGATAAAAAAACAAACATTTCATGACAAACAACACAAATATGAAGCAATATCAGAAATGAGAGGTGGAACAACAAGTTTTGCATTGGCATACATTTTCTGAACAATAAGCACTATGAAAAGCTAATGACTGGCATTATTGACTGACTGCAGTCTTTGGTGATTTACCAGAAAATAAAGCATTTAACAAAGATGAAGGCAAAATATGAGAAAAATGTATAGACATTCTGCAAAACCATGAAGGCCTGATAAGAAGCAGAGTTATGCTGCACTGTGCCCCTACACACACACACACACACACACACACACACACACACACACACACACACACACACACACACACAATAATACAAAATAAAATGATACAGAGTGTTTCACATAGTTATTTAGCACTGATACAGTAAAACATGGGCATGTAAGCAGCACTGTGCAGTGTCATAAGGTACTAGATTGCAGATCTTCTGCTATTGGTCTGTTTTGACTGTGACATGTCAGGAAGTCTCTCACTCATTGGCTCTACATTTTACTCAATCAAACAGAGAAATCAAAGCTTTTAAATGTGGAAACAGAATGTCAGAGGAGACCCAGATTTTTTAACAATGAGATATTTATGGGTTCCCTAGGTTGTACTCAGCCCAACGCAACTGCTTAGGTGGCTTTGTGTCCTGCTGCCTAAGGATATTATTCCCTGCTTCTTTTCTGTCCAGGGAACCACTAGCATTAACTGTCTGATGTTCTCAATTTGCTGAATAGGGGGTTGCATTCGTAGAGTAAGTCAGTTGCCTGCAAGTATTATTTTGGAGTTTAAAAGAACTTCATAGCTGAAGCTTATTTAAATTTGTATCTGAAAAGTGATTCACAGATGCATTGAGACCATGTTTTATTGAAGTACATAACTGTTCCTTGAATTAAGCTTGTCATAAATGAAGGGCATTTCTTCAGTACCGGGTTTCCCAAGAAAAGTGAGCATCACTCTGCCATGCATTGTTACTGGTGGAATAATAATGTTAGTTATTCTTTTTGTTTTAAACATTTCAAACAGTTTCAATATAAATTGGATAAATGGTTAAAATGTTTTATAAAGAAGTAATTTTGCTTCATGTGATTGTACCAGCAGCTGCTTGGATACCGCTATTTAGATTTTGCTTCCTTGGAAATTATTATCCTTTGAAATGTCATAATTGGATATATAATCCATTTGCCACTCATTAATTATACATTTTTTGAATAGCATGTGTTATCTTTGCTGTAATAGTTTCTGTTTTTGACAGTTCTGTGAACAATTGCCAAATCATCTCAAGAGATTAATACAATTTGTGGTTTGATGCAAAAGATAGCAGTGATTCAAAGAAATAAATCAAGTTTGCTTCATATTTATTTTATGTTTGTGAATTTGTTCAGTTTTATTTATTTATTTTTTGTGAATCTCTTCACCCAGGCTGTGTCTGCATATGGCCTATTGTGATCAGTGTACTACCCTGGTAAACAAACTAAACAAATAAATGAATATGGCTTTTTCTGACACAATAGCCATTTTAGGAGGTACGTAGCTTAACATGAGTTAATAGAGTATAAATGGGAGTAGCCACTTTGTCTGATGGCCAGTTATATGATAAAGCACAGCTGACTGCAACACAAACCTATGAAAGAGGTCATTGGGAGGGTAAGAAAATACCCTTACCCTGAAATGTAGTGACCCCGGAGTTGTTTTCATGTAGTATGAAGTTGGGGATGCAATGATGGGGGTTGAGGATTTCAGATCCCCCAAAAAACAATTTATAGTTGTTGTACAAAGGTCATTTTTGAAACTTATTTTTACACAAACACACAAACTCCCCTCACACAGTAATTCTGAGAAAGTCTAATGTAGATCTTATGTTAATATATATGCATTTGTATGTAGCTATGCACAGGTGCATGGGTATCTCTCAATATACATACATATATATATATATATATATATATATATATATATATATATATATATATATATATACATGTGTGTGTGTGTGCGTGTGTGTGTGTGTGTGTATGAGTCTATTGCTTTATATCTGAGATACTTTTCATCTAATCTCAAAATATCTAAAAAATGCATCTAATGCACATTTAATCTAAAATGCACTTTGTTGAATAACAATCTAAAACTGCATATACAGCAAATACTTCTCCTAAACATATTATTTTACAGGGGGAGCAACCTACCCTGCACCTCCCACATCCCATTACATAAATAAAATACCTCCACAGTCACACAAACATTGAGATAGGAGAAAACTCCTTAAGCATTGAATCACTGCTGGTACACATCACAAACTTCTAAACATACTGTACAGATACAGCATAACTGTGGTCATTAGCAAGGTACAAATACAGATCAACAATAATTTACATTATAGTTCGTATTATCCAAAACCATGATTTTATATTAGCCCTTATACACTTTTATTTCACATGTGATTGAGTCATTTGTGTTTTCAATGGCATTTGCTTCAGGTCAATTGTGACACTTTTTTGTAGATGAAATGCACAAATGTCAAATACCCATATATCTATCTATCTGTCTATACACAAACACACACATAGAAATATACACACACCACATGCATTTTTTATATATATATATGCAACTCGACACCATAAAAACCAACTGCCAATCATTAGCGGACCAGAGTTCCGCTGTGGCGACCCCTAACCGGGAAAAGCCGAAAGACAAACAATAACAGCAACAACATGGACGCAAGCTTATATATCAATATCTATCTCTCTCTTTATATATATATATATATATATATATATATATATATATATATATATATATATATGTGTGTGTGTGTGTGTGTGTGTGTGTGTGTGTGTGTGTGTGTGTGCGTGTGTGTGTGTGTGTGTGTGTGTGTGTGTGTGTGTGTGTGTGTGTGTGTGTGTGTGTGTGTGTGTGTGTGTGTGTGTAGGAAAGAAAGAGAGAGAGAGATTTAATGCCTGGAATGTTGACTAAAACATATTGAAACACAAATCATCAAAGAGAAATGAGCACCAAAACATAGACACCCCCCTTTTCAAGACTTGTATTAAATCATATTTTGGAGTTTCTCTGAGTTGTGATTCAATGGGTATAGGTCAATAAAAATCAAATCTAAAATGCATTTAATCTAAAATGTTATTTTTATTTATCTTGACATTTGTTAACCTGGTACGTCCTACTGAGCCTTAGCCCAGTTTCAGTGGAGACCCAGAGAAAAAAGCTAAAAGAACAGAATACAGCTCCAGTGTTTAGACGAGTACAGAGTAACAAGCAGCTGATATAGATTATGTCTAACACATAAATAGCAGTATACACAACTAGCAGTAATTCTAATACAGAAAGTAGCTGCATGCACATGCTATACTATGCTTATACAGATATTAAATACAATTCTGGTAGAGTAATAGTAGCTATATACACTGTTAAAGATTCAAAAATGCAGTAAGAGGTGCATCTGAAGGTAGCGGGATAAGTGTGTGCAGTACGGAATGGCCATCACCTTACACTTAGTTCGGTGACTGGAGCAGGTAAGGTAGGGATGCGCAGTTTGGCATTTGAAGAGCGAGCACAGGAGTAGGAGGAGTAGAAGTATGACTGATAGAGTTAGGAACAAATTTGGCAGGGGTAAGGCCATGAGTTCCAGCGGGTTTCTTTTAAGGCTTGTTTGAATTCATGAGTATTGGAAATTGTTCTGATATTAAGTGATAGTCTATTCCAGTTATGGGTAATTGAATAGCTGTAAAGGTGCTTTCCAATATTTTGTTAGGGTTTACTGATTTCTATGAGGTACTGGTCTGAGATTCGGTGTGAGTGAATTGGAGTGCAGAGAGAGACGAGGTTGGAGATGGATGGGCAGGAGATAGTTTTGTTGATAATAAAGTATATTATGAGGATCTGAAGTAGTAGGAGTTGGCGGTGGAATTCAAGCCAGTTAAGAGATTTGAGAGAATGGCAGTGGTAGGAGTTATAGAGTTGGTTTGCAGCAAATCTTGCAGTTTTATTTTACGTAAGTTCTACTTTATTTTTTTTAAAGAAAATTGGAGCCTTTGGTGAGGAATTTTTTTATTTCTGCATAGTAAGCCCAGTTTTTGGTGAGTCTTTTTTTTTTATGGAATAATGGACATGTTGCTCATATTTGAGTTGGTCATCTATGATTATCCCAAGGATCTCGGTATGAGTTTGGACATTAATAATAGTTTTGTCAACAGAAGAGATGTTAAAATTAGATTTATGATGGGAGAGGGGTTGGACAGGAATGGGAGAAGTTTGTTTTTTTTGGGGGGTTGGGTATGAATTGATTTTCAATTAGCCATTGTTATGCGGAGCTGAAAGAATTTTGGGTTAGCATTAGAAGGTTAGGGAGGTTATCAGAAATGGAGATGATCATGGAGTCATCAGCGTATTGTATAATGGAAGAGTGAAGGCAAGAGGAGTGGAGTGATTGGTGAAGATGTTAAACAGTAGGGGGCCTATAATCGAGCCTTTTGGTACACCATCTTGATGGGGAGCAAGGGAAACAGGAAGACAGCAGTTTTACAGACTGCTGTCTGTTAGTGAGGTAGCTTGAGAGCCAGCTTATAGTGGTTCATACATTTGATTGAATCATATTTCATTCATCCTATTTCAGCTAAAATTTCATATACTGTAAATGCTCCTCCAAACCCCACCCCTCCTTACTTAAATATACCAATCTCATAATTGCACAACCAGAGAGAAAAGAGAAAACACCACACATAGGGAATCACTGCTGGCAAACAAAAACTTGTAGATGGGTGTTACTAAGGTACCAGTAGTGCACATGACTAATTTGCCTTGCATTTCAAACCATTTGAACACTCTAAATCATACCAACATTTGTAGTATTATAGCCTGCTATGCATTTCTATTAATTGTGATTAGATGTGATTTTGTGAGTAAATAAGTTTCAGATTAAATTTATATCTGTCTGCCTACACACACACACACACACACACACACACACACACACACACACACACACACACGCACGCACGCACACATGCACACAGATATGATTTCATTTAATAATATCAAATGAAAAAGCAAACATATTTTTTTCCTTGATTTGCTGGTTTGACAGACTGCAGTGGCTTAATGCCGGCTGCTATGTGTGTGAGATCACAGTACAGTAGAGACTGGGAATTTGCCCTTTCACTGCTGTTGTGCACTCTCAGCTATGATATATAATTGGCATGGGGTGTGAGGGTGCAGGGGATTGTGTAACCCCATGTAAAATATTGTTTTTTTTCATTCTTTTGTGATTCCATCATTTAGATCAATGTTTTTTTAATTCCTCATTTTAGCATGCTCTGTTTGATAATATATATATATATATATATATATATATATATATATATATATATATATATATATATATATATTTAATTTCAAAATTTTAAGATTTCAAATGAACAAAAAATCAAATGC